>NW_026942958.1:155474-268795 GCF_024139115.2 Armigeres subalbatus | reverse complement strand
TTCCCATAACGACTTATCTGCTTTTAAAAATAAGCCAAACGTCGATTGTAAATCTGATGGCACTACCACGCTAAGCATTACCATCTACACGTAAGTGAAGGCTTCGGCTACCTGTTATGGTGTTGGTTTGCGTGGAGTGCCATCGATTCAAATCGACGTTTAATCTTGTTTACAAAACCAGATAGATCGTTTTGATTGTTATTTAATTGAGTGCCCCCAGAGTCCCATAAGGGCGGAACAGCATTATTACTCTGATTCGTTCATAGTGACGAGCGCTTATCAGAGTCCAGGGCGAACACAGCATAAGTTTGAGTCTAAATCTGTTGCACTGAGACGTTCATAGTGAATTGAGCGCTCCGAGTCCCATAAGGAAAACAACATGAATTTGAGAACAAGATTGTTACTCTAGAGACGTTTATAGATGAAGCGCTTGCAGAGCCCATGAGGGCGGATACATCATGAGTTTGAGTTCAAAACTGTTGCCTTGAGACGTTCATAATGTCTTGAGCCCTCGCTAAATTCCCATGAGGGCATGATTCTGACTAGATTTGATAACAGTTTGGTTACTCGTTGCTGGTTACTAGGTGCTCATAGTTCTCATGGGGCTCTCCTTAGCCGTGCGGTAAGACGCGCGGCTACAAAGAACCATGCGAGGTGGCTGGGTTCGATTCCCGGTGCCGGTCTAGATTTTCGGATTGAAATTGTATCGACTTCCTGGGCATAAAGTATCATCGTGTTAGCCTCATGATATACGAATGCAAAAATGGTAACCTGGCAGAAACCTCGCAGTTAATAACTGTATGGCAACGCACTAAGCTGCAGGCGGCTCTGTCCCAGTGTGGGGATGTAATGCCAATAAGAAGAAGAAGGTGCTCATAGTTAAATGAGTGATCGTCTAAGTCCCATGTGGTGGACATAGATTTGATTTGAGTACAATTCGTTACTCTGAGGCTTTCATAGTGAATCAGGCGATCATCTGAGTCCCTTGAAGGGACACAGATTCAATTTGAGTACATTTGATTACTTGTGAAATGGTGATCATCTGAGTCCCTTGAGTGGGCGGTTAGATTTGATTTACCTGAGGCCTTCATAGTAAGTTGAGAGTTTTGTAGTGCGGACATAGAATCAATTTTAGTACAATATGTTTGATTCAGGGCATCCATAATGAGCTCAGCGAACGTCTGAAACCCATGAAGTTAGACACAGATTCGATTTGAGTACTTATGGTTCTCTGAGACCTTCATTGGATTTGGCGGTCTTGTGAGTCATGTGAGGCGGCTATGGTAGCAATTGGAGTACAATTTAATTGTCTAAGGCATTATAGTAAATAGTTTGTTTTGGTCGATTGATGAACTTAAAATTAAATTTAGCCGGTACACTTATTAGTTTTCATTTTACCGTGACACACACGATAACAAATTTTCGCTCAACGGACAGCACTCTCATGAACACTTTTGTTGATTAGTGATAAATTTTCGATGCGAAAAAAATCTTTTTACTAGGGTAGGAATCAAACCGACATTTCACAGCACATGCCACTAGACGATTGAAGTTACCAGAAGCATTTTAAACGTCCAAAACACATGGGCTTAAAACTGTTAATGGAGTAAAGTTAGGAGTGTGAAAACAAGATTTTTATGGAATGTTTGTTCAATGAAGATACCTAAATTTGTGGAGCGCGAAAAAGTAGGTGCGAGCGAATTTCAACGGACGCGGACGTAAAGACATTTGTTCAGTTTGTTGAGCTGAGTCGATTGGTATTAATACTATGGGTCTAAGAGCCAATTAAAAGTTCGTTGTGGGTGAAATGATAGCCTTTCTTTACGCAAATGATCAGAGTGCAAAATTTTCCTAAAAGCATTGCAAATTAGTGAAAATATCTTCAGAGTTTACTGGGTACTGGTTTGAAGCTACCGTGCTGTGCCTTTATTCCAATCACGCCTAATTCCGTTCACGCAAGACAAAATGATAAATAATAAAGTTTTTGTCTAAAACAACAGAAAATATCTTGTACTTTTCTTGGTTATGTGCATGAATGAAATGAAAACCAGCGTCATTTTAGCGATGAATAGTGAAAATTTAAACAAAATTTGTTGGTCGTCACTACAGCGCCATTTTGACTATTTTCATTAATACTTCTAAGAACGTCTGAAAAAATTTAATCATTTTAAGTAAAATTTTCCTGGATTTCAAACACTGCAGCATAAAGGCTCCCCCAGACCTAAGTGATTTCATCGCCGCGACGGCACAACTAGTCGCCGATTCTATCGTTGGTCGCTGCGGCTATTTCTGTACGCTTCTATACCAACGGCGACAAGTCGCGTGCAAGCGATAGAATCGCGTCGTGACTGTCGCGTCGCGTGTGTTTGGGAACCTTAACAAGACAAAACAGGTAACATTATGCGTATTACCAAATTGTTGCCTGTATTTCCGATAGAAAATGCTGAAAAGTGAAAATATCTTGACCGGAATAGGTATCTAAATCTACTCGTTCCTTATTCCGTTCATTGGGTTTGGAGGATGGATTCGAAAATTCGTTTTGAGAATATAATCTATGAGTAAGAAATACATCGTACATGAAGCCATATGAATGTGAACATTTGAAATTCTGGAGGCAGACCGAAAGGAATTCGTTAACGACTCCTCAGAAAAATTATGGGACCTTTTTCAACTCGTGCCGGAAAATATTTTTTTTCAGTTAAGATTTTATGAGGATTTATAAAGTGAATGCTGGACAATATTAGAAAGGGTTTCCGGAGAATACGGACAGTTTTAAACAGCAAATCCATAATTGTGGCGTTCTTGTTTACAGCTTTATCCGGCAATTTCTTGGCGAATTTCTATAAAAAATACTACCCTCGCTGAGCTGCAAATAAGATTATGTTTTACCGAAATCCGTGAATACTTCGAGAAGGGTCATCAGTACATTAAGAACCGGAACTTTAGAGAATATTCAATTTGACAGAAACAGCGGTACGAACAACTCCAAACAAACAGAGACATTGTTTTGGAAGTTTCAGTCAAATTAAAGGCCTAGTATCCAGGCTCTAATCAAAATTACGTTGAGGATGAGTCTAAAACTCCGATAAGGAATCGTATCTTTTCTTTTCTGTGGTACCTAATGGAACTGGGCAGCTAGCATCAACGTTCATGTTGAATATATCTCAAATGGTAAGTGAAACAAACTAAAAACAGTCAACTTGGCTATACTAAGGAAATATCATTCATTGTATTTTAAATTTGGAAGGAAATTACGTTTTAAGCTTTTATTTTGCAATATTATAATAAATGAAAAGATGGATTTGTGAGAAAAATGATGCCTGGTATTAGCATCTCCAAGAAATCAAATGTTTTCGGGGATTGGAATTGAATGAATGAACGGAATTAGGAACAATGCCTTTTAGATGATTGGAATTAGGACCACATAAGTGGTCAATTTTATTTCACTATGAGCATAAGTCTATGATGCATCCCAATATATTTTATTTTCAATTGTATATAGAAAATGACATATAGTGAAATTGCAGCTTCAAAATACTAAACGACTATTTTTAGAGCTTTTGGACATAGCGCATTGTCTTAGGTGAACGGAATAAGGGCACAGCACGGTACTTCAAAAAGCATTCTAAGTGGGCGTATTTCCTTTAGAAAATGTTTTAATGATATGAGAGTGAAATAGAAAGGCTAGCTTGTCAAAGTTAGGCATTTCTTATGAAAAACAACCTTTGTTGAGGCAGTCATCAATTCGAGGCGCGTGGACCTCTAAATTAGTAAGAGTTTTCTATAAAATTTTTAGATAAAAATGTTGTGATTAAATGGAGGCGATTTAAATAGACAATAAAAACTTGACTTGGATAGAGGCAGATAATCGAAAAAAATAATCAAATATTCAATACAAAATACAGTTGAAATTTCGATCAATGTTTTACTCATCAACATAATTGTTTTGAAAGTCGGCACATAAACCTGTAAAATCATAATACGATGCATTACATTAATGATTTTAGAAAGCGAAATTTCATTGGTATTTTGAAAACTATAGAGTTCCGTTCAACACGTGTATATTTTGAAGATCCTATTTCATTAGAGTTTCATTTTCATTCTAACATGCCAATTGAACTCGAGCAAAAACGATGCACACGCAGTGATCGATTGGCCCAATAATTATTTGAATTGACCAGTAAATTAGTAAACGATGGAATTTGAGATTTTTGTCTGTTTGTCTTGCTTTACATATGAATTCTTGTTTATGCAGATGTATATGACGCATCAAACTAATTTCTGGTGTTACTCTCGGTATTACGTGTTTTGTTTGATCTAGAATAAGTATTAAATTGAATTTATTCATTTAGGCGTGGGCGCAATTTTCAAATCAATAAAGTTTGATGGGCAGCTTTTCCAAGGGGCGCAAAATTTTAAATTATGAGTAACCAGCTCATGATTTGCCATGACAGCACTTGCGCTCGCATAATGTGTCCATTACTGTAGAACGTAATGTAACATTGATCGCGTACAAATCAGTGAGATCGAATAGACTGGTCTATTCGACATTCTGATGATCATAAAACGGAAATATCAAAATAACGGAAATTAATATACTCTGAAGTGCGTAACGGTGTCGGTCATTCCCAGAGCTCGATTCAACCACGTTCAACTCTAAAGCTGACAATATGACATCTCAAAACCCCAAGGTTCATGGGGACTGTCCTTTCTTCGGTAGGGTAGGCGCGTGGGCTGCTTCGGCAATAGGCAGGTGATCTGCTTGCCGAGATAGGTGTAGGATAACCTATTGTCACCTCGAGGCATGGCAGGATTTGAGTGTGGACTGCGTGCTAAGGCAGGAGCGTCGTGTAGGTATCGTTGATTGGTCCTCATACCACTATTGCACCTCGAGGCATGCCATTATTGATGTTAGGGTGAGCGAGTACCCATAAAGACTTACATGAGGCAGTGATATTTGGAGAAGCTGCTTCAGCGGCAGGGTGATGAGTGGATTGAATCCACACACCATGAGGCACAAGTGGTGCACAGGGGCGTCCTATTTCGGTAGGTAGCGCGTGGTCTGCTTCAGCAGAAGAGGAGTCATGGCAGGTACCAGGTCACTCCGAGGCATGGCTGAGATTGGCATAGAATAGACTACACATGTTGGGGCTGCGAATGGTGAGTTTACATCTGGGAAGGGCAGCCTACACGCTCTGGTCCTCAAAGTTCCAATCTCACGCTTCCACGGTCTCCCGATGACAATCTGCCAGCTAAGGGTTGCGTACTTAGCTGGTAGTCCTCTAGGCACTGTTGTCCTTCTGATATCAGCTAGAGTGAGTGGGTGCGACCAACGGGACCATCGTCCCTAACCCTAATCCCAAGGCGTTAAGCGATCCGTGCGGGATGCATGGGAGGGTGGTGAAATAATAAGCTAAGCCTTTAACGGAGCCGGTGGGGTCCTGGCACCTTCACAGTAATTGTCCCTTACCGCGTCATGCTGGGCTCTGGCGTGGTGGACCTCTTCCCGAGCACTCGAGGACAAAATGGAAACTAAGTCAATTCTTCAATTAGTAGGTGTAGTGTGGCGACAACCCCTTCGCAAGAGGTGGGTTGTTCAGGTCTCCGCCTGAGGCCAGAGGCAATAGTCGGCAGCTCAGTGTGCAGCGTGGGTCATAACCTTCATCTGGCAAAAAAACGCCAGGTGGTTATTGACGGCCCATGGCTTGTGGAGCGATGAACCGCAAACGCGATGGGCTTTCGGTCTTCGAGTGGCGACGGAACGTTGGACGCCATCATCGACTTTGCGTCATCGAAGCAATATCAGTAAGGACCTCAAGAGGGCTTGCTGAAACTTCGAAAGTCGATGTTGGACGCCAAGCTGGAGAGGTGGTCAGGACAGCCAAATCTAAACCCATGAAATCCGTGGAGTCGAGGTCTACCCAGACTGAGGCCCAAGGATTCGCAGATTCGGACAAGGTCGAATCGACCGAGGGCGTGCTAGTGAAGACGGTGGTGCCAAAGTCTATCGACTGAGGCTCAAGTATTCGCAGGCACGTCAGGGTATTTCTCCAACGGAGCGAACACAAGGAGAACAGGGGGATGGAAGGGATGAGCTCCCTGGGGCCGCTCCAAAACGCGGAGGTTACTACGAACAAGGGTAGTGGGGCTGGGATGCTGAACCGGGGAGGAAGGACCTGCAAGTCTGTCCACCCAGGAAAGACAGTGGTATGGGGTTACGGCAGGCTAAGAGCTCTCAACCCCCAGACCAGGTAAATAGAGGGGATGACGCCTCATGGACCCTGGTCAAGAACAAAACCAGAAGACGTCAAGGGCCGTACCAAGGTCAGGCGAATGAAGGTAGCAAGAAGTCTAGGGTAGGCGCCAATCGCTCCAGGGCGATGCCTAGTCACCATGACGGACGAGGCTAAGTACTCGGACGTCTTGAAACGATGAGGTGACGTCAGCTCGGTGAACTCAGCGCCGACGTACGTCGAATAAGACGTACCCGGATGGGCAGATGATCCTCGAGCTGAAGCGGAGCGTCTCGCAAAGGGCGCTGCCTCAAAGAGTTGGCAGAGGAAGTCCTGGCGAGACGGTCAAGGGTGATACTCGACGGAGGTGAATCTAAGGGTTGAAGACCTGGACGAGATCACCGAAGTCGAACAACTCGTCACGGCACTGCGGCGACGGTGTGAAGTGGAACGCCCACCGCAGCCGTTCGGCTACGGAAAAGTCCGCAGGCACGCAGGTAGCATTGGTTCGGCTATCTGCAGTGGATGCCTCAACTCAAAAGGTCAAATTAGGGGCGTCAAGGTGGGATTCGGTATGCCCTGGAGCATATACGACAACCGAAGTTTCTTCAAGTGCCTGGAACCGGGCACAAGCAATGGAGACTAAAGGCCCTGACAGAAGCAATCTCTGCCGACGCTGCAGATTGGAGGGACATAAGGCACAATGCTGCACACCCTCCCAATTGTTTGATTTGTTCAACAAAGCTGTGAACAGCAAGCACCCATGGGGGGTTCGATGTACTTGCGTTTAAGCGTGCTGCAAAATCACAGTGCAGGTAACGCAGCTGGCCTCGGCCTCGCCCGAGTGTTTGGTGTGCGCAGGTTTAGAGAACGCCGGAACACGTGTTGTTCGTGTGCTCACGTTTCGCTGTGCGTGACCACATGCTTGCCACATGTGGTCTGGACACTACCCGACAACCTAGTTCGGAGGATGTGTAAAGATGAAGTTGGCTGGAACGCCGTTTCATCGGCTATCGCCCAAATCGTCTCGGAGCTACACAGAAGGTGGCGCGTGGACTCAGGATGGCTAGTTCAGGCGCAAATAAGAGTGGTCAAGGATCAGGTCGGCTTGATGGGTCATTCCGGGGTCATGCTCTGTGGTTGAACTCGATCCTTTTATCGAACAAGTGGTCGCGCGAAGAACAACATGGTATCGTCGCTTTCGCGGCGTCGGCAACCAGGCGGGTTTCAGGCCGGAGGACGGAAAGGGATCCTCGTCAAGGCTGGGGCAGGCGTAGGCACCGCGTCGCAAGTCCCTCTGTGTGTTGGCGAATAGACCCTGTCGCAGAGAGGTCAATTTAGGTGCACGCGGCATCATCATTCTTGATACCAGTTGTCAGACCCTTCCACCTTCCGAGGACATAGGGCGTGGTAAGGCCACCTGGAAAGCCGGCAATGCGCTGGCACGATACCATGGTGTTCTTCTAAAAGTCAGTCACGATGTTCGGTGCTGCAAGGACGCAACTAACCTCGAGGGTGCGTTGTCACGCCCCTCTTTAAAGCATTACTTTCTGGTTGTACCGAAGGGACTATGAGCAGCGGCAATGGAAACGGTTTAGCGGGTCGGGATGTAGTCCTGCCTCCCTCGTTTGCTGTTGGAGGTCCCCCCCGCACTTCCTGGACAACCAAGATGTCTGTTGAACAGATTCTCCCTCCATTGCTAGGAAGAAAAAAAGACTACAGTTGGTAGGGTGTCTTAGCGTAGTATCTATTGGCTCAGGCAGTTACCGCTATTGACGCCTCATGGCGGTGGGTGTTAGAGTGAGCATCCAAGTAAGTCTCAAAAAGCGGTCCCAGGGAATTGGGTTGATGACCAAAGAGGGTTGAGTGGGTGAGTCCACACTCCGGTACACTGCCATGTGAGTAGCAACTTCTACGCGTGTGCTGGGTCAATACGTAATGCATTACTCCTTGTAAAAAGGGAATAATGGTTGTCAACAACCGGAAATCAGGATGGGAGGCGTTAATGGCTGCAGAATTCTTAATCAATTACGTGGACCCATCGACTATATCCCATCGCCTGTTCAGTTAGTTAACAGAGTTCGTGTATGTAAATTTTGACTTAACAGTCCTTAACAGGTGTGGATGTCAAGGTAATGCTCCTTCACGCGCCTGTCTGTGGTGTCCAGACGTGACGGAAACGGTTGAACACATTCTGTTCGTGTCCCGAGAAGAGCGCGATTATGGAGGCATGCGGAATGGACACTACAAATAATATCGTCGAAGAATACCCGAACGCAGAACGGTGAAATGCTATTGCAGAGTGATGACCAGGATAGCCGATATATTACATCGAGGTTGGCGCGCAGGATAGCGGCATGCCGCCATGATGAGCTAAGCGGACCATGAGCGTCCCAACAAAAACGACAAGCTACAAATAAGCATCTAAGTCGAATTATTGTTTTATTTGAAATCTTCATCAGCTGAATAAAATGGATGCTGAATAATTCGCTAAACAGATTTCATCTCAGCATTTGATCCAATTAACATTCGACTTGGCCTATTTTTTGTTTACCACTTTATTTGAGGTCAGAACTAACGTTTGGTTTTCTTCATTTAGCACATTGGAAAGTTCTAATGTGCTGAACTAATTATTTTCAAAATTCTCTGTTCGACTATGATGTGATGCTAAAAGGGTGGTCGAATTGAGATTGAATAGTAGATTAATAAGCAAGCATTAGACATCTTTCTTATCCATTGGATTTCACCTTTACCGGATCTATCGCACAGTAGGAGAAAACATGATAATAGTTTATGCTTTTTCCGTTTGAAAGAAAATCGATTAAGTTGATGTAGTGATTTGGGTAGGAAAATAATAATTTTTGACTTGTTGGATTCATTGTCAAGAACACTCAGGCTTTTATATTCTGGGGCAATGCATAATTGTTTCGTGATACATAATTAATTCCTGATCTAGGATAAAGCTGTTGGAATTATAATGAATAAAATTGCTGGTGCAATGAAGAAAATTCATGCAGTTGTTGTAAACCTGAAGAAACGAACACAACAACTTCATAAAAAAATCGACCATATTGCATGTCTGTTTCAGATTTCCTACATACTAGTTGTTTTTATATGTAAATAAATGTCGATATGTGATTTTTACTCGCTGCATGTGGTATTGATGGCAGAATAATATCACAACCGGTTATTCAGAGTATCGAGAAAGGTCGAACATAAATTCTTTAAATTTTCATAAACCCCATCATTGGAGACGAATTTTATTTATCGTTTTGACATTATTTCTTATTTTTTCCCAGTGTTGAATGGTTTGACTGGCTGAAGAATTGTTGAAATAAAAATCTTGTACAGTTATTAACAAACTGTAGTTTGACAGATTGACTTGTTGATTAAGAGTCAATTATGATTCATATTCACCATACGATTATTTATGTTTTGCATTGAGTAAGCCATAACACAAATCAAGGATGGCGCGGATGGATACCGGCGGATGATCAAATGTCAGCAGTTCAGAGACCGATTTGAAAATTTAAAATGATCATATGAAAATAGCAATTGCAATACGTTTAATGGAAATCATGATCATCTTACTCTCAATGTGTTAATATTTTCGAAGAATTTACATGTAGCTGAATAAATAAATAGTGATAAAGTTGTTTTTCAAAATGAGATCTTGTAGCTGTATAACTGTTCTGTTAATATAACTGTTATACTCCAAAATGTGTGAACAAAGCCTGAACAGAAGATGCAGTGGCGTGAGCCAGAAAATTGAGTCTGGGGGGTTTTCCGAACATTTTTTTCGAAAATAAATTTCTTCTGAAAAATTTGTCTTTGGGGGGTTTGCTAAAACCACCTTGTCGCCACTGAGAAGATGCGATAAGAAATGTACAGACATAATTCAACACAGTGCTGAACTGAATAATCACACTGATTTAGTTAAACTATGAATGTTTGTTGAGGGTTAGAGTGCTTCGCATAATGCGCAAGCGCCAACTATCAACTCGTCGGTCGAGGCGTGCGGCGCAGGCGTAGCGTCACGCCGTTGATAAGTTGCTCGAAGTATGGTGTTTAAGGGTTCAGAAATCAAGAAGAAAATCAAAAAAGGCACTCGTGCAGCGTGTCGTGTTGAGATGAAGTAGATTAAGTACTGCATATCCCCGTATTGCTGAAGAGCGGTCCTTGGGGACTTATGGTTGGGGCCAAGGTGAGTCCCACTCTGAACACTCCGTGCGCAATTATCAAAGCATGTGTGCCAGATCATTACGTGAACAATCGGTTTTGTAAAAACATTTGTCGAACTGAGTAGATGGGTATTTAACATAATGTGTTTCTGGACTTCTATAAAAGTTTTAGTTTGTTGCGATCATTTAGCCATTATGTACACTTGTGAATGTGTACGAGGAAGCCATATATGGAAGGGTCAATCAATAATTTCGGAAACAAAAAAATATCGTTTGCTTCAACACCTTCTTTATTTGATTCGTTTTCTTTTTGCAAATACACTAATTAAAATTCTTTCTATACATTTGTGTGTTGTTAGGATGAATTTCGTTTATGTTCGTATCGTTGTTTAGATTTTACTTAGCTTTCTATAGATGTTAGTGTTGTTTTTATTTTCACGCTTTAACTGAGATACAGAGAATATTATCTTACGTGATCTGGAATATGCTTCAAACCGCAATGGCTTCGATTGGAGTAATTTGCTTGACTATTTATTCCAGTTAAAAATATTCAATCGTATCAAATTCTCAACTTAAACGATTCATTCCTCGTGTTTGCTCGTTGCTTATTTAAATTAAAATTTTAAATATTTCCTTCAATCAAATCGGTTTCTGTGTAGAGGAAAGGCGGATAGATCGGGAAGGACCGAAGAAAAATACCCATCACCTGACTTAGTTTGGACAGTTCTTGTGCAAATGTATAACAATTGGACGGAGGTTTTATTAAAACTGGTTTGAAAATAGTTAAACCTAACAGACAAAGAGCTCGACGTCCAATGAGGGACATGTGATGAAAGAAATACAAAGTGATTTAGATTTCTTCAAACCATGCATCAAAGGATCTAATCTTAAGATCGGCCTCTGCGATATTTATGGACAATCAATAGGTAAGGAACTTTTAAATAAATTATTATCAGAAATATCTGACAGTTGGTTTAAGTAGCTAAGTTTTAGATAACTGTAAAGTTTCATTCAAACTTGGTATATAATACTCTTTAGATGTCTTGTAGTTTTCTATAACCAATAGAGGCTTTCTGAAAAAGTACCTATTTCACCTAGTTGGCACGTTAACCCTATGAAATTTGTGCTTGCTTCTTACGATTTGCTTTGTGTTACTAAAGTAGATCGTTGTCTTATTAGTTACTTTGTTTAAAAAGGAAAATCACAGTAGTCACGCGATCAAGTACTCAAGTTTCCTCCTGATAAAATATTCGATCACACACCATCACATCCTCTTACCGGCTATTGTTTGTAACATCCAGCGTTAACAATTCCACGCTTTAGCTACTACTATGCGAGAAGGCAGTGGTGTAAGGACCGCTGTAGATAGAGCTTCCGAGTTGGAGACGGTTTTCCGCTTCGCCTGGCCACGATACCATCACGCGAGAACGACGGCCAGCATCAGGCGAGACCAGCAATGGCGATGGCAACGGCAAAACTCCTCTGGGATACGCAGATGGCGTCGTCCGGCGTCTGAAAAAGACTTGTTGTATATTGGTTGGATAATATCTAAGTACCGCTTATTTAATTTGGAAGGTTTACCTTCTCCTTGAACACTGAATCAGCATCATCATTCAGTACTTCAGCGTTTTGACTTCAACCGGAGAAGACTTCAATGGTTGCTGGCAGGCCTTCGTCATCTGCTTGCCGTTTCGATCGCCCTGTTTCTGCCAGTGCACGTGGGAGTCTGAAACAAAGTAAATTTAATATCGATGGCTCCAAATGATACGGCAATGTTCCCAATAATGCGCTGCCTCATAATCAATTTATAATGATAAAGGAATGAGTTTAAATATGGAAGCAAAATCAACTTCTAGATGTCAAACATCAGAAAAAAAATGTTTGGAATATGTTATAAAGAAAACAACTAAAATGAAGTATAAGGACACTATAGAGGGACTCCGGTGTACATTCAAAGGTTTCCGATAAACTCGAAGCACACTATAGTATACTACTATAGTATACAGACAATTCTCCTAACTTTATTGTCCTCGAATAGTGTTGACGTATTTTGTTTTCAAATTATAAGACATTGTGGTCGAGTTTTCAATTCTGAACAACCATTAAATGGTAGAATAAGGTTTTGAAAATCCTAAAGAGGACTAAACAAGTCATGTAAACACTATTCGAGTGCTTACGAGTCAGTGTCCTGCGAGTTTGTCGAGTCTTTTAATTGTCCGTCGAGTCCCTCTATAATCTTATAGTTGAATACTGCAAGCTGAACGAGCGGATGGGAGATGCAAACAAGTAAACAGATTGTTTGAGAATATCCACGAAACTCTGACTACAACAGCGCTGATGTTAGGCACTGCAACATAACGAAATAACTGGTTTGATGGGGAGAGCAAGAGCAAGCGAGTGACGAACGAGGAATTATTGCCAAGGTCTGCTAGTGGCGCTATAGAGAACAGTGTAATGTAGCAAGAGCAAGAGAAACGAATCCAACCAGAAATTAAAGGCAGCAGCACAGAGAGAGTCTGATAGAAGCGCAGGAGAACATGAATAGAAACGATATGTGGAGTTTTCAGGACTGTCAGTATCTGATGAGACCGAGAAGGAATTTGCTGACTGACAATACTCTGGGGTGCGACGCATCTAGATTTATGAAGATTTCAACACTATCTATTATCGAAGGATTTCCTCCAAAATTCCCGAAGAAATCCGTCCATAATTCCTTAATAAACTCCTTCAGAACTCAAAGAAATCTTTCCAGAATTACCGAAAAGAATCCCTTGAGAATTCCGAAAAACCTCCAAATTTGCAGATGAATCCTCCTGAATAACCTCCAGAATTCTCGAAGTTTCCTCCACTTCCCAAAGCTATCGCTCCAGAATTCGGAAGAAATTCCTCCAAGGATTCCGAAAAATCCTTCGTGGATTCCCTCGAGAACTCTCGAAGCATCCCTTGAGAATTCCCGAAAAAACAAATGCGAAGAAAACCTCCAAATTTTTGAAGAAACCCTCCAGAATTCTAAAAAATCCTAAGATTCTTGAAAAATCTCTAGATTCTCAATGGAATCCTCCGAAATTCCAAGAAATCCATACAGTATTCTTTCAGAATTCTCTAAAAAACCTCCAGAATCCCCAAGAATTCCCTCCATAGTTCTAAAAGATTCTCTCCATAATTCCCGAATTAATCCATCTTAATTCCCTCCAGAATTCTTAACAGATTTCCTTCTAGAATTCCAGAAAGAATCGCTGTAGAATTCGGAGGGATCCTCCAGCTCAAAAAAATCGTGGATTCGAAGAGGAATCGTCCATCGAAGAAATCCGTTCATAATTTCTGAAAAACTCCAGAATTCCAAAGAAAAAATACTTTCCAGAATTATCGAAAGAGTCACTTGGAATTCCCGAAAAAGCTCCAGAATTTGAAAATCCCTCCATATTCCGAAAATATCCCTCAGTAATTCCCAAATGAATCTCCTGAATTCCCTCAGAAATTCAATGTTATCGCTCCAGAATTCCGGAAGAATTCCTCACAGAATCGAAAAAATCTTCGTGGATTCGAAGAACCCTCAGAACTCCAAACAATCAAAACTCCAGAATTCCCGAATCGCAGAAAAACTCTCAAATTTTTTGAAAGACCCTCAGAATTCCTAAAAAATCCGTCAGGATCTGAAAGAATTCGTAGATTCTATAAATCCTCAAAATTCCCGTAGAAATCCATACATATTCCTCAATTTCTTTAAAAAAACCTCAAGGATTCCCGAAGAATACCCCAGGACTCCCAAGGAATCTCTCCTTAATTCCCAGATGAATCCCTCTTAATTTTCCTCCAGAATTCTCAACATTTCTTCCAGAATTCCAGAAATTCCAGAGGAATCGCTCACGAACTCAGGAAGGATCCTACAGGGTCCGAAAATTTCCGTAGTGATCAAGAATCAATCCGTTCAAGAATCCTCAAAATTCCAGCAATTTCTTGAGAATTCTTGATGAAACACTCCAAATTTCGAAGGAATCCTTCATAATTCCAAGAATCCCTTAAATCCCAAAAATCCTCCAGAATTCCGAAAAAATCTCTTGGCTTCCCTAATGAATCCCCTGAATTCCTGGATTTCCCAAACGAAGCGTTTCAAATTCCAGAAGAAGTCTCTCAGAATACTCGAAGGAATCCTTGGGTATTTTCAAAAACCTTCAGAACACCAAAGGAATCCTCCCGAATTCGGAAAAAGCTTCCCATTGACCTCAAATTAGATCTTAGAATTCCTGAGGAAACTCAGAAGAATCCTTCAGATTGAACGAATCTCTATGAATTCTCGAAGGATTCTCCAGAATTGAAGGAGTCCTAAATCCAAGATGAAATTCTTCAGAATTCCAAGAAAAATCCCCTAGAGTTCGAAGAAATCTTTACAGAATTACCGAAGAATCCTCATATCCGAGGAATCCCTCCAGGATCGCCGAAGGAATCATTTTAAGATTCCGAAAGTACT
The DNA here is from genome assembly GCF_024139115.2 of Armigeres subalbatus. Taxonomy (NCBI): domain Eukaryota; kingdom Metazoa; phylum Arthropoda; class Insecta; order Diptera; family Culicidae; genus Armigeres; species Armigeres subalbatus. Next base: position 253,913 of record NW_026942958.1, on the reverse strand, counting down.
CCAGGGCTCAGAAAACCCTCGGATTCTCGAAACAATTGCACCAGGATTGCCGAAGGTATCGCATCATGACTCCTAAAGAATTCAGAAAGACTCTGAAGAATGTCCAGAATCCTGGTTTTCATCAGAATCCGTTGGTTAGCTTACCAGACAAAATCGCTTCATTTCATCTCGATTTTGACCAGTGCATGTATGTTTTGCCGATCCCACTTCGATACTTTCCGTAGCTTTCCCGTTGAACATGTTGGTACTTGTCACTTTTCATAAACAGTTGAGAAAAAAATCTAATGAAAATACACTGTATAAAAAATCCCATAAATATTGCTAAGTCTCGAGAAGCATTGAATCTCAATCATGGATATTCGCACGATGTGGCAGCAAGGTGGAACGAGCACTTCTAAGATTTGCCGAACGGTGAAAACAGAAGTTATTAAAGACTTGATGAACATAGTCAGCAATTTAATCGACTGTGGATCCACCAACTGGATGAGGTAAAGGTTGCAGAAACAGTAAAGCTGCTGAGAAGGATGAGTAGCTGCATCATAGTAGCATATAATTTCAAAAATATAAGGCAGAAGAACTGGAAAGGCTCATGCCCGATCTATAAGAAAGAAGACAGACGTTGTAAATTACGAGGAGTTACTCTCTGGAGCATACAAATTCTGTTACATTTCTGTTATAGGCTGGAACCGCAGGGGTCCTTCGTCGCGAATACCAGGCCGAATTTGGCGAGACCCGATCAACTACTGGTCACGTGTTTAACCCGGATGATCCTTGATATATTCTGGGATTACAACGCATTACCATCTTTATGATTTCGAAGCAGCGATTCCGTAAAATAAATTAACTGTGGCGAATGTACGATGGTTTCTCGAAACTGATTAGGTTGATACGTGCAATGCTTGATAGCTCGAAATCCAGAGTTCGGAATGCAGCTTTATGACCTTAGATGGATTAGTAGTGATGCACTTTCGATTTTTTGTTCAACAATGCACTGTAGGCTGATTGATCTGTCGTTCGAAACGGCACTATCCTACGGTCGTATTTCGAAGAGCTTTAGGGTTGTCGAGCGAAAAGTGCTGCGTACAATACTTGGAGGAAAACTAGAACATGGTTTGTGGCGCAGACGCATTAATCACAACTGTATCAAGTGTACAAAGAAGAAAATAGTAGCATATGGAAATATTGCAGACTTCAGTGGACTGGCCACATGGTGCGAAGAATAGCAAAATCAATATTCAACAGAGAACCGGATAGAGGCCGGCGACTTCGTGCAAGGCCACGAACACGTTATTCAAGCAGTGGAGTCGTACTCAGAACGTTGTGAAACTGGCAGAACATCGCAGGATCAACGATTGTGGAACTCTACAATACGCTAGGCATGTTATCGACGTGAATTGCCAACGGTATCCATGTAGGTTAGGGTGGCTCAAAAACACTTTTCAAATTTTTTGATAGGCCGCCCTCTTATTCGATTCTTTGATGCCTTGATGCTCTGGACAAATTTCAGAATTGGCAACGTTTGGACATTTCTAAACTCGTTGAAAGTTTATATGGAAAATGTATGTAAAACATCCAAAAAACAGTGATTTGCCAGTTGGCGCTGATTTACGATCAAGAACCATACTCATTCAGTTCTTGTAAATTAAATACAGAATTTAACTGAAAACCGCGAGAAGATTGGAGTTTATTAGGAAAAGATATTAGCATTTTACTGGAGTGTTGTAGGGTGAATTTATTTCTTTTCAAAGGTAAAAAGAAACGAAATTTGCAAACTCCACTTCAGAGAAATGCTAATAACTCAGGGCAAACTCTAATCTTCTTGAGTCTTCAAAAGGATCTGAATGAGTATCAATTAATCAAAAATTGTCCAGAGCTACAATCAAATAGACTGAATAAGAGGCCTATCAAAAAATGAAAAGTTTTCCCATATAATTGAGCCACCCTATTGTAGGTAGGTTAACCCTTCCAAGTGCAGATCAGACTTGCAGTTTCTTAGAATTTGTTGGATCCTAAAATGCGTGTAAGAGTTGCATACTATCTGACAAATAACGCTAAAGTTCTAGACTTCTAGTCTGAGATAATACATATAAACGCTAAGTTATATACATCTACTACTCATTTTGATGGACATGATCTATAAGAATATATCAGAGTTTTTTAATCTTGATTGCTTTTTCTACTAAGACTCGTTCTCGTTGGCATATTGTTCGAAAACACACGATTCCATCAAATGATGCTAAGTATCCAAATACATTACCAGATCTATTGGATACATTACCATTTCCTACATTGTTCTCATAAACCAGAATCCGAGAATTAGGATGTCTATCAAACAGTGGTAGCACCAAAGAGTAAGGCATAGACATAATTACTGTACGAACCTTATGGCATTCGGATCCTCCAAGCGCAGCTTCACATTGCACTGATAGTAAACCAGATTGGTATACGGAAACTTATGCGCAGGAACTCTTGACGTCTGCTCGACGGTCCCAAGAATTCATTATCCAAGGACAGCCCCTCGTCATTAATCAACCGTTGTTCTCCCAACCAAGGCCATCACAGCCAAACAATCGGTAACGTACAAACCATACGTATTTTTGCTTATCGATGTTGATAACCAATATTAATGGATCCCCGATTTTAACGTTTTCGGCCAACTTTTCCCGTGAAGATCTTCGTGGCATGCGGGCATGGGCTCTCGTCCTCCTCTGCACTGGATGATCTATCCATGGATCTTCCATATTCCCGTCGATCGGTTCCCTCGGAACTGGTCAGAGACCAGCAGTTGGCTATCTTCTCGCGCTTTCGTTGGCTTCATTGCCGCCTCACGCTCTTGTGCGGCATCGAACGTGAGTACCCCGACCTGATCGTAACCAGCTTCAGATGTGGCTGTTAGAACGATCCGTTTGAAGAACTGATCCGCCGTCTCCTGAAATGGAACGTAGAGAAGAAAAACAAATCATCATCTGATTGCCCATTGACCTAGGACAGAGCGAACAAATTTGCCAGTGCAGGAGCAAGCGTGCGGCGCGAAACAATATTCAAATTGGAACGATGACGCAAGCATATTTTGCGGCCAGAAAGATCGTGGAAACATTTCTTATAAGTGGCAAATCGCATCACCTCGGTTGATGATGATCGTAACGCAAAAGTAGGCGAACCGAACTGCACCTCCATCCTAGGGGAAAGAAACCACTAGAGAACCAGGAATTTAGGAAACCGTTTAAAGGTGATTGGTAAAATGGCAACGTGTGAGACCAGATTTGATTCGACATGCTAAATTATGTTATTCGTAGGAGTTTAAATTTATTTGGTTTAAATTCAAATTTGAATTCGAAACGAAATGTTGGCATATGAATGAAAATTAATTGGTATTACCACTTTTTAAAATGCATTGCCTGTTAATGGCGTTGATGATTCTTTCAACATTGCTGATAACCAAATGTTAGTTGGAGTTACGATTCCCGATACACTAAGCAAATGTTCAATTTAAATATAAACCAAATCAGTTATGCACACTATCCATTTCGGTCAACAAAATTTGCATTATATCAATTTATTTATGTATTTGATAAGGGCTACTTGCACATAATCAAAGAGGTATCAGAATTTCTAACTCACCATAATTTTGATTCCTAAATAAACGATATTTTGTTAATTTAGAATTTAGGACTTAAAGCTTTCACTGTTCAGAATATATTCGGAACGGAATACAACTTCTGATCTGGTCGAGGAGTTTTTGGGTCTCGACTTCCCAATGCATAGAGTAACGATGGAACTTGTCTAGAAAATCAGAGCCAAGAAGGTTTTCTAAACTTTGATCACGCACATGCACACACGGACCGGCAGACATTGAAAAACAATAGAAAAATGAGACGAATCAAATGGAGCCTTTTTGTTGAATCATTTGTAACATTTTATTACTGCCTAGATTTGTGCTTGATCGAAGACTTATGCTATGATGGACAATAAAGTACCAAATCAGTCTAATGCATTACTGTTCTATTTTTCAATCTAAATCCATCCACCACATTCGCTTTCTTCTGTGCTCTTATGCAAATGTTGAAACACAAAGTTTACTTTCATGATTGAACAATTCAAATCAATCCACATCCAATTCAAATAAAATTCCAAATCATAAATCTTTTCCAATTCAAGCCAAATCCCATCAAAATCAATCACTTGCAATCCAAATCCATTCAAAAATAATCAAATCCAATCTTAATCGAATTTAAATACGACCCAAATTCAGTCCAAATCAATCTAAATTAAATCAATCAAATTCAATCCAAATCGGTCAAAACCCATCAAATTCAAATCAAATCCAGCAACTCAATTCCAATCTAAATATATTCAAAACAAATCCAAATGTAACCGATTTCAAATCAATCTAGTTCAAAAATCAATCCAAATCAAATTCAAAATCAATCCAAATTCATTCGAAAAACCAATCCAGAATTCAATCAAATCATATCCGAATCAATCCAAATCCAATACGACTTCAAATTCAATCCAAATCCTATGCAAAATCCATCCATATTAATCTAAATCAAACACAATACAAATCAATCAAATCCAAATTCAGTTCTAAAACCAGTTCAAACTGAATTCAAATCCAATCAAATCCAATTCAAAATCAATCCAATCCAGTATAGAGAGCTCAAGCATAATCAAACATCAGATACCTGGCGCTTTGAAAACAGCCCTGCCAATCTGTCGCCCCTATACATGTACGTATAAGAAAGTTCATTGATTTCTATAACTTCACTCGGTATTAATCGCCGAAAATTCTTACTTCAACAATGAATTCACAGAGTCAATTAACAATCCAAATTCAATCCGAATCCAGTCCAAACCCAATTAAATCCATGCAAATCCAATCTAAAATATTCCAAAACAAATCCAAATGTAACCCATTTCAAATCAATCGGTCAAATACCAACCCATTCAATACAAATCAATTCAAAACCAATCCAAATTCATTCGAAAACCAATCGAATTCAATCAAATTATATCCAGAATCAATCCAAATCGAATACGAATCCAAATTCAGTCCAAATTCATTAAAAAATCAATCCGAATTCAATCAAATTATATCCGAATCCATTCCAAATAGAATAAGAATCAAATTCAGTCCTAATTTATTGCAAAATCGATCCAAATCCAGATACTTGATGTTTACTATTCAATAATATCCAGTTTTGAAACGCGATAAAAGTAGAAGATAGAAAAAATAAGCTTGAGTTAACTGCTTGGGACATGAACTAAATGAAAAGGGTTCGAATGGCCAAAGCTGTATCCTAAACAAACAGGCCCACCAAAGCGATCGTGTGTCGCTAATACACTAGTCCTAGACCAACCAATGTAAAACCAACCATAACGAACGACTAGAGATAATTCGACTCGGCACAATATATTTTAATAATATTGGCATTGATAATTATTTTATTTAAATAATTTAACTACATCATTTACTTACTCAAGAATCATTGAGCTCATAGGGAAATTTAGGCAAAATTTGAGTTTGAGGATCTCCGTCACTTCTTATCTATGATCACATCAAGACTCATATAATATGACTATTCTTGTCTAACTGTGCTATCCAGTGCTGGCAAAATCTCAGATTCTCAAATCATCGGCGATTCAAGTCATGCGTGAGTCACATCCCATCAGAATCATAGCCCAAAGTCGATCATGTTTTAAATCGCGATTTGCATCATTGCATGATTTTATGTATTCTTCATTGTTGAATGCATTGAATTACCTATTTTCGTTTAAAACAACGATTAACAAATCTATATGTAAGTAAAACATACGTCTCGATTGCGTTCTGATTTTTAAAAGGAAATCATTTTTCGGCATGAGCAAAGTGATGCGATTCTCTCAAAAAACTCAAGCGCAATTGATTCTACCAACACTGGTGCTATCGGTATGGTTTGGAAACATTTGGTATCGGTGCTATTCAAAGTTTTGAAAACTCGTTTTTACTCAATAAAATAATTTATGAAACGATTTACTTCATTAGTTTTTTGGTACATTTATGAATATCTGTTCAACTTAAGGACAATAATATCAACAATTATCTGTAAATACTATTATTGTTACAGAATACCTGAAAATTTAACATAAAATTCACTTCGATGTATTTGACCCCAAAATCCCTTAAGATTCCAGATTTTGCCACAAAATATTTTTGGTCCTTCTGTGGATCTACAGTTGAGATAAGCACAAATTTAGAGCATTGTCTCAAAGATATTATGAACAAAAATAAAACTCGTGATATATGAGACATTGGGGCAAAAACGAAGCTCAATTATTACCATACAAGAAGTGCTCCACGTCCATAAAACAGCACTCACTAAATTCATTCGAAGATTCCTTTTCAGAAAAAACATTTCATCTCTTCGCAAGTTGTTCTCAAGACGGTTATCAATTTTTCACCTTTGAAATCGGATTTTCCCAGTCTGTGTAGATTGCAGAGCAGTGGAAGAAACTTCATGCCTTTAAATGGACGAATGGACGACGAAATGGTTGGAATATGATTTGGGGCTATCGACGAATTCATATATCTTGGAACACTTGTTACATGCTGATAATTGTTAACCGGTGGTTGAGAATTCGTGACATTGGCCTACTGGTGACATCCGTACTATCTGAAAACGCTCATTAGACCGATAGTCTGATAACCCGGTGAAAATGGATGAACGTTACATTGATCTGACGGAAACAAGGTGCAGCGAGCAAGGTGGAGTGGATCAGGTGGAAGATGGCTCCGGACTCTCCGTAGACTGCCGTGGATGGCGACGATGCATCCATGGATGAAACATTTTTATGTACTTCAAACGGTGACTTTAGCAGTAAACTGATAAGATGTTCACAAACCTTCGAGTGAGAAGTAAAAATCATTGAACCGCGATAATCTCGATAGATTTTTCATTGATCATTTCGCCTTAGGCGTGCAATCTATATATATAAAAGTAAAATGGTCTGTGTTCGTATCCGCATAACTCGAAAACAGCTGGATAGATTTTCCTCCATTTCTTCAGCAGGTATGGTTATCGTTTCTGACGGTTTATTGATATTTTCATGTGAAAGTGACAAGAAAAGTCGAGTAAAGCTTGGACTGATTGACTGCTTAATAGTTGCTACTCCATTATGACCAGATCAGCTGTTCTTGCACAGGGAACCAACAGATGTTTGCTTGGGACTAGCACACATCTTCAATGTCTGAAATACGCGATCTCATTTGTAAGTCATACTGACGCCTGCCAGCTCAAATGCAAGTCAATGTAGGGAAGGGGAGAAATGATGATGCAATCCTCGCCTGCAACCGAATATACCTCTACTTTTGCCACGAGTTCAGCAAATTTGTTGGAATGTCGGAGTTGAGTTGGAGGCAGAGGCCCGTCTTGGTTAGACTTGCCAATGTGATAAGTAGGAGAAGGTAACTGATGGAATTTATAATTGGATGTAAGGAAACAGCTCTTAGTTCATTTCCAATTCTAGCAGATTACTGTTAAATACTCAAGTTGAAGGTATAGAATAGTAATGGAAACGGTATGAAGTCCATTTCCAGTTCTAGCGATTGCTAGAACATGAAAGTAAGGGAAGATCCGTGGTAACGCAAAAATTGGGCATTTTCGAAACCCCTCCCCTATGTCACACTTTTTGTATGAAACTGAAAATTTTGTATGGATCGTCACACTTTATTCCCCCTCCCTCCCCTCAAGCGTTACGTAATTTGTGGATGCTCCCTAAAGAGAAAGATACAAAGTAGGAGAATGGAACGGACCTGGGATTGGAACCCCACAACCTCCTGTGTATGAGACAGAAGCAGTAGCCTATGACTAGAAAAGTCAGAGTAAATCATGAAAAACTGAAATTGGGATTCATGGAATTTCGCATAGGCAGTTTACTTGCGCGCATTTACGGCTACTAACAACGTCTGCTGGGTCAACTAGTAACCTATAGAAGATAATACTAATTTTCATCTCACTGAACATATGAATATTCATCTAATGTAAAAAAAATACAGCTGCCAATCTCGTCCTTCTATGTGCATGTAAACTCACTGTGAATAAAATCACAAAAGAATAATTACTTTTCTTCAAAGTTTTGTCTTTGATAGGATGAAAGTAAGCGCTATAAAATGAAGGCCAAGAGCAGTAACCCTTTATGCTTCCAAAATTTGCCATATAAATATTGTATCACAACGATTGTCATAGATTTTTTTCGAACAAGCTTCGCTTGAAAGCTAGTTACCCATATGTTATGCCCCATCGGCAATACCTTTCACGTGATGCTAAAGCTCAGGCCCTGCTTAGCGTGGAGAGTAGAAATGTCATACCGACATACAAAGCATGTCTAGTCTAGCCAGCTCTCTGGTCTGCATCTCCGTTAATGGTTGTGCGTTCCACCTACAAATCATGCTTGGTGACCATAGACTGAACGACGAAAATCGAAACGCATAAAGCTGTCTAAACGCTTTTCTGAGCTTACTTCAACAGCCTTTTGTTAGGTACCACCACAAGGCATTCAACCAGATCGATTTAGGTGTCCTCCTTCGACCCTCTCGAAGAAAATGGGCCAATTCCATGCATGATTAACATAGACACCTCAGGCTGACAATAACAGTTGATAATTGATATATGGTGGGTTCTGATGAATAGATAACTTATTACCTCGTCCCAGTGTGAACATGTTTTCATAAGGATAGTGACTATTTCGTTTAATCATGTATTGGTATTCGTCTTGGGCGATGTTTACGCTACTATCCACAATCAATGATATCATATTCTACCTACTTCCAAACAGCGAATATTAAATTTTCCAACAATTATGTACAAGAACCTGCAAAACCAATATAAAAATTGCGGATATACCCCGTTAGAGCATAAAATAAATGTACATCTCATCATAAGCAGTATAAAAGCAACATTCTATTCATCATTCGACAAAGTCATCATCTAGGCACATTAAATTATGAGACCGGTACAAAAGTACAGTAGATAAATGATTTTTCTATAGTCTTCACTCTACTTCCTTTCAAATAATTTTACACAAAAATCATTTTTTGGTAATTTAACGTCTTTCGGTCATTTATGTGCACCCAGTTTTTACACGGTTTCGTTTTAGTCGATTAAAACCTTCGTCAATAAAACAATTAAAGAAAATTCGGTTTAGTATTTAATAAGCTGTGAAAGTTCAGGTTAAAATGAATTTCAATCGCAAAAAGCAAACCTGGGTGTACAATGATATTTTCTGGCTCCTGCCTACGATCGAATATTGTAGAATAAAAGTAGGCATAGGACAGGTGTATATATTAAGTGGCGACATGTGCCACGCATTGACAGGTCTCCTACTCGTTTGGAACACGATTTGTAGAGATGACAGATGAATTTTGTTCCAATTCTGACAGTGTCACTTCTCTTGATTACATACCTCTGGCATGGGAAATAGACGTTTAGGGACAATACTCACGAATTCAAATTTCAAAAGTACAGGTATACCTCATTATAGACCCTCGATTATTCGGACTTCGATTATATGGACTTTTTACCTTGATTATATGGATTTTTTTTAGCTCAGTTTTTCGTATTTTGGGAGCTTGAAAAGCTGTTGAATATTCCATGTATTTCATGATTCTTTATTTATTAAGGTGCACTGTGGCAATTTAGGGTCAGTATGGCATGTTTTCAAAGCTATATATAAGAGCGCATACTAAATCATATGGTCCTTGCTAAGATTGATTCACCATTTTTGTGCAACTTTTATTGTAATTGTATTCATTCATCAACAAAGCGGCCACGTCCTTACAAATCTGTGGGGGAAAGATAACACGTATTTTAGGTGATCTCTGATAAAGAAAACGTGAACAGGCTTGTCGGTCTAACGTATGGGAAGCAAGTGATGAGATGAGATTGCCGTATTAATTGAGTGTAAAAACGGATGACGCATTACCATCAGTAAATTGAACCACTGAGACTGATTTTTTAACGGTATGTCCAGAAACTAGGGCCCTCCTTAGCCGTGCGGTAATACCGCGGCTACAAAGCAAGACCATGCAAGGGTGGCTGGGTTCGATTCCCAGTGCCGTCTAGACAATTTTCGGATTGGAAATTGTCTCACTTCCTGGGCATAAAGGTATCATCGTGTTAGCTCATGATTACGAATGAAAAATGAACTTGGTTAGAAACCTGCAGTTAATCTGTGGAAGTGCTTAATGAACACAAGCTGAGGCGGCTCTGTCCCAGTGTAGGGATGAATGCCAATAAGAAGAAGAAGAAGAAGTGTCAAGAAACTGAAAAGAGTTTTTTTAGACACTACCAGCGATCAATGCTCACTTATATTCACTGAGCGAAGATGATTACTCCACATATCTTCTTCGCCGAGAAATTGATTTGCGAGGAAGAAAAAAAGGCCTGCGTGAGAGATTACTATTTTTCCCCACTGTCAGTGCCATGAAAATCTTCGAGAAGACTTTCGAAAAAGTTTCAATATCCCAGTATTTATGTTCGTTCAGCACAAAGTTTGCGATTATACTGATGCTTAAAAACGACAGAGACATTTCAATATCAAGAAGTTAGCATTGTTCTCAGAGAATTTGTGTTTTAAAGAAAATTACCGTGGTGCAGGCAGCAAAATACTTGAATGATGATAGGAAGGTTCGATTGCGACAATATAATCAAGAATATGCTCATCAGATTTTTCCAGTCTGTTATAACCATGGACTTCTGGTTAGCATGGACACGGATTCCTTCATTCTCGTTTGTTCAGTTAGAAGTTGCTCATTATGCTTCGAAAGCACCAGGTAGGATAGTGCCCATTATCGTGGACCCCACAATATGTGGACCCTAAGCCATTTGCATTATTACAGCTTTCAATATAGCATTTTTATGAAAATTCTATCAGGAGACCTACCTTACCACAGTCCTGAGTTTGATTACATGCATGGAAATGCAGATTAAATTGAATGATTTTTTACAGTTCTATCAAAAATAAACAGGAAGCGTCCATTATAGAATATTTTGGAAGTCCATAAAAAGGGAAGGAGAACGTATTGGAGGACATGAAAATCAAATGAGTGTATACGACTGCTGAGACAACTTCCTGTTTGAACCCAGGGGTCTACTATAGGGCGAATTCAGTTAAACTTTCAATCTTAAATTCAACGAATAACGATCGACTTGAATTTGTTTTATATGTATCCTGAAGAGGATGCATAGCTTGAGATTCAAGAAGAGATTAATATGTTAAATTTCAAAGCCTTGTATACAGGAAGAGCAAATTCCGCTACTAGAGGGTCCTCGTGGGCATTTTACCATATAGTACAAAATATAAACCTTGATATCTTTGAAGGTGGAATCAATTGACACTGGTAAAATATCACTGATAGGATCGAGGATCCATGTTACATACATTTAAAATAATTGTAGAATCCCCGAATCGCGCAACTTATTTCTAAGCCGGATCAGTTAAAGTAGTCAGACAAGGTTAGATTGTTTATGAGCGTTTTGCATATAAATTTTGAGGTCGCTTAACATCGAGCCCTAGTTCGATCGGACCAATTTCCAATAGAAGCCATGGGAAAAATCTCCGTAGAATTTAATTTGCTGCGATCAGGGAATATGGATGATGTGGTGTCCATATAAGTTTGTTTTTAGTGAACATATAGCTCTCTACGCATATTTTAGAATTTTAAAAGTGTATTTTGTGTTCCACATAAACTGTACCAATATATTGACACTTTTTTGTCTTTATTTATCGGACTTTCCAGCTAGGATGGCTCTCTCGATAAACGCCTATTACTTCTGTTTCTTGTACAGATGTACCCGAACTCTGGCCATCGAAAGATGCTCCCTAACAATCCAAAATCGAGGCGTGACGCCGCAAGCATTCGTTTCTAAACATCAAACGCTGGATCGAGCATACTTGAGAATTTGGCGACAATCAGAGATTATCAATCTGACTGACCTACCAAATCAATGAACTGGTTAAAAAAAGATACTTTACTAACTTAATCTTAGAACGGTTCAAGACTAGCAACTTAAAACAGTTGATCTTCAAAAAATCAAAATTTTCTGAATCATCATAAAACGGAGCTAAACATGTGGTTTACACTGTAAGGCAATAAATAGAATTTCTTTTTATTGTATTAAAGTATTTTCATGGTTTAAAAAAACTTGTTATTGATTTTTTGCTCGATTATGAGAAAATTCGATTATATGGACTTTTTGCGGCGAAAGTCCCATATATGATGTCTCTGAACTCGCGTTTTCAAGGCACCCCCTCATCTTTGGGATTTACTTTATATCGTTTTATAATTTTACCATGCATCCAAAGTGACCTATAAAAATGACGGTGTATAACTTCAGTCGGTGTGTACTATAACTGTCTGATACCAGCTGGATTAGTGAAGTGTCATAGAAGTTTGTGGTATTGCTAAGCCGAAAATTACCTTATTTATTGTTATTTTAAATCGCGATGAAATTACAGGAAAACTTTCTTCCTGTTAAATCGTTAAAATCGTTACCGGATGTCTACTCATCTCAAAACAAATTCCTAAGTTTTTCTAAGTTTTTTTTCAGGTGCTAGGCATTAAGTTCCAGGTAAAACAACGTGCTGTATCGATTCTGCAGCAAAATAATCAATTCAAACATGCTGTATAGTGAATATTGAGAGAAAACCTTTTTTTATATGAGATATTGGTGGGAAGCAATTTTTTCTCGTTAAAATTCTTTGAAAATAGTCCAGGATTCTCTTTTGCAAATACATCTAGACACTATCAGGACTTTCTCCAGAGCATTCTTTAAAATTCCTCCAAGTATTCTTTCAAAAATTCTCTAGGATTGCTTTGAAAGAAGTTCATATTCAAGTAGGTCTACGAATTTGCTTCGAAATTCTCCAAAATGCTTCAGAACATGATTTCATTCAGAAGTTCCTTTAGGGACTCCATCAAAATTTCCTCAAGAAAATCCTCAGAAATATCTTCGTTAGTTATTTGGACATTCTTCAGGTAGGTTTCTTTTAGAAATATCTTCGAGAACGTTTAGGAATTTACTCTAACAGCACTTGATTGTGTTGTGTGCTATTTCAGAATACCCAATAAGATTGACGTTGAAATATCACAAACTATGTTTTGTTCGAGAGGAAGAAAAGTGCAACAGCAGTGTCTGTGCAAGCTCCCCTGGCGAGCAATAGATAATACCTGCTCAAGTGTAATCACGATTTAGTATCATAAGTGATTAGCACTCATTACTATTTTAATGGGGGAGGGGAGAGGATGGTCACGCAAAATTTCTATGGAAATTTTAGTAATTTCATAAAGAATTTCTTTGGAATTCGTTCGAGACGATGTAAGCTAAATTGTTTCAACCAACTCTATTCGGAAATTCTTGTGGAATCATTGAAAATCCTTTTAAATTTGTTCGAATTCTTTCTAGAATACCTTCAGAAATTGCTCTTGAAAATCGATTCGAATTCCTTGAGAGTCTTTCAAAAATCCAATTCCTTTGTTTTTTTCAGAAATCCCTTCAGGATATCCTTCAGAAATTATCAAACAATTCTTGAATATTCCTTCGTTTTCTTTTGAAATACTCGTAAGTTTTATTCAGGGCTGATCTTGAAAATTCACTAGATAATTAAGAAAATTATACAAATAGTTTCCCGGAATTATACTCACTATGTGATTCTTTAGGAAAATTCTCAAAAGCTTCTTTGAAAACAGACCCAGAAATACCTTCACTAAGGTTTCTTCAGAATGAACTTGAAAAAATCTTTGAAATTTAGTATTTTTTATACCCATTTCCTGGAAGTAATTATCGAAATTCTCAAAAGAATTTACAAAGTAATCCTAATCAATTTCAGATAAATTCTTAATTTTCTTTGAGTGTGAGTGGCTTGAGATTTTTGAAGATGGCAAAACTTTTTAGCCATATGTTAAGGACGATCCATAATTTTCAACAATTCAAGTGTATGAATTGAGTTGAGTCATTTATTCAAGTATTGGGTTATTTTCTTTTTACAATTATTTGTAAGCTTAACTTGCCGTTTAGGCGTGGGCCATAATAGTTAAGACAAAGGCGCAGGATTGCAATCGGAGATGGTGATTCAATTCTCAGTTTCGAGTCTTAGATGTTTTAAGGTTGTTTCTCGACACCCTAGGCTTATACTGCGACTAGTTTTATGCTTAGACATGAAGTGGGGGATAGAACTTCATTTCTTCTGGCAATACGTTTAAAATAGATTTGTTTAACGATACAGACAAATCTGAATTGACAATTTTGCAACAGAAGTCTTTTATTTATACAAATTCATGCAAATTGAGTGGCTGCTTTCTGTAGCCGCACTATTTTCAATGTGGATACATGTTAGATATTATTCTTCTAGTACATTCGCATCATTAATAATCAGTTGGTCCTTCCAGCACGCTCGATAACATGGAATTCCTCTGCAACTCCAACAGGTTTTTGAAATGTCATTTAAAATCGTCCCTTTCGAAACTGCCACTTTAAGCTCAACAATGTTTGGATTGCCTTCTGTGCGGAGATCCGTCGGTGACAATATTCCCTATATGTAATCAAGATTTTAGATCTGGAACTGACAGGCTGGTCACCACAGGAGCTCGATTTCCGGTCTTTCACCGTGACTTTGTAGCGGAACTGCTGACTGTATCTTTTTGAACACGATTTTTGCGACGGTACTTGGCTTTAAGTGAATAATTAAGAGTGGCTTCAAGAACCTCAATGTAATCTCAGTTCATCTTTCACAAGATTTAAAGCCCAATTCAAAGCAATATTTTCAAAACGATTTATCTGCTTTTGTGAAACAAAAGATTCAAACGACGATTTGACTGAATCATAAGCTCACGACTAACACCATCAGCGGGTTGCAGAAGCCTTCTGCTACCTGTTGATGGTGTATTCCAAGCTTATATCGAATACGATCAAATCGTCTAATCTTCATTAAAACAAAAAATCGTTAGAAAATTTGTATATTAAATCTTCATAGCACAAAAGAAAGCCAAACCGTCTGAGATTTCCTCAAGAAATTACGTCTGGAAGTACTCTGGTTCTTCCGTAGATCTTGCCAGCAAGTAACACTGCGGTTTTATTCCCTTTAGGAATGGTTTCAGGATCAAATTATAGAGAGCTGATAATATAACCCTGGGGAAGGAGCTTCTCGATTTCACCACTCAAATAAACAAATACTGTTGTCAGGACACAAACAATTTTCTACAAGAATAAACAATCAACGTAGCACCTACAAAAGACCAAATTTTGTTTATTGTGTTATTATGTTATTAGCCTCAAAATTTTCTTTGACGAGAAGTTTTGTTCTCGCTCACTGACATATCATGCACAGCTGGATTTCAGCTCAGCTTGACACACATTTTTAGATCTGTTTCTCTCTCCAGATATACCCACTATAAAAACAACCTTCTATGGCCACTATAAGAGTAAAGGGGAAACGCAATGTGGTGCGGCAACGGAACAGCAACGGCACGATACGGCAACTGTTCACTTTTGAATACGGCAGGTATATGGAACGGCACGCAATGGTGCGGAACAGCAGAATGCGAGATATACTAAAACCGCATATTTTTGAATTTCAAAAAATACCGCAGCAATTGTGCAGAAGATTGTTGCACTTTTAGCATGAGTGATTTATTTCAAATTTGTATTTATTTTCATGTGCAGAGAGAACTAGCAGAAAGCAAAAGAAAGCATAATCAAGGTTACTTGAATTAAACTTGGTTGCTGAAAACGAATGGAAAATTACTTATGGAAATCGAGAAAACTTCGAAGAAACATTAATGAATAATGATTCAGTATTATTATTAATCATTAAAACGTCAAATAAAAATAAACATTGAGGTCCCAGATCTTATTTCCGAGAAAAATTCCGTAAAAATTTTCCAAATTTAGATGAAATTAACCTTGAGTTTTGTTAGATAATTGATTCTGAATTTGCAAGGATTTTCTCTCATTTTAATGAAAAATTCCTATGAAATTCAAACAAAATACAAGAGAATTCCTCTCTATCAATAGAGAAAACCTCCTGAAACTCGAAGAGAAATTCCCCTGAATTGAATAATCCAAGAATTAAACAAATTGAAATTTCTAATAAATAAGGTAGTTCCATGAATTCCCCTTGCTTTGAGGGAAGTTCTTCGAATTCCTTCGGAAATTCCTGAAATTCATTCTAAAGTTCCCCAATTTCTTCGGAAGTTCTCAGAATTCCTCGGAAGTTCCTCCAGGAATTCCCTCAGCTCCTCGAATTTCCGAGAGTTCCTCCAGGAATTCCTCGGAAGTTCCTCCGAATTCCTCGGAAGTTCCTCCCAGGAATTTCTCCGGAAGTTCACTCCCAGGAATTCCTCGGAAGTTCCAAATTCCTCCGAGTCCGAATTCACTCGGAAGTCCTCCAATTCCTCAGAAGTTATCAGGAAGTTCCTCAGAATTCCTCCAGGAAGTTCCTCCAGGAAGTTCCTCGGAAGTTCCTCAGGAATTCCAGAATTCCTGGAAGTTCCGAATTCCCAGTCCTCAGGAAATTCCGGTCCAGAACCGGATTCTCAGGAATTCCTCGGAAGTCTCGATTGGAATTCCTCCATTCCGAGTTCCTCCGGAATGAAGTTCCTCCAGATCTCGGAAGTTCCTCCAGGCAAATTCCTCGGAAGTTCCTCCAGGAATTCCTCCGGAAGTTCCTCAGGAATTCCTCCGGAGTCCTCAGGAATTCCTCCGGAGATCCCAGAATCTCGGAAGTTCCTCAGGAATGTCCTCGGAAGTTCCTCAGAATTCCTCCGAAGTTCTCAGGAATTCCTCGGAAGTTCCTCCAGAATTCCTCGAGTTCCTCCAGGAATTCCGAGGTTCCTCCGTCCGGAAGTTCCTCCAATCCAGGAATTCCTCCGGAAGTTCCTCCAGGAATTCCATCCGGTCTCGAATCGGAATTCCTCAGGAATTCCTCGGGAAGTTCCTCCAGGAATTCCTCGGAAGTTCCTCCAGGAATTCCTCCGGAAGTTCCTCGAATTCACTCCGGAAGTTCCTCTGAATTCCTTGAGTTCCTCGGAAGCATTCCTCGGAAGTTTTCAGGCTCCATTCTCCGGAGTCAGAATTCCTCCGGAAGTTCCTCAGGAATTTCACTCGGAAGTTCCTCAGTTCGAGTTTAGGAATTCCTCCGGAAGTTCCTCCAAGAATTCCTCCGGGGACAGGTTCCTCCGAGGACCAATTCCTCGGAAGTTCTCGAACCTCGAACTAAATTCCTCCAGAGTCCTCCAGGAATTCTCAAATTCTCGAGGAATTCCTCGGAAGTTCCTCCAGTTCCGACCAGATTCTCGATTCCAGGAATCGGAGTTCCTCAGGATTGTCACTCTCTGGAAGTTCCTCCAGGAATTCCGATTCCTCCGAGTCCTGAAGTTCCTCCAGGAATTAATCAGCAGTTTTTCTAGGATTTCATTCAGAAAGTTCTCCTGAGGGGTTCACTCCGGAAGTTCCTCCATGTTTTTCGGAAGTTCTCAGAATTCTTCTCAGTTCCTCAGTAATTCCAAGAGCTTCACAGTTTCAAAAATATATAGAAGGGCTTCCGGGGAATATCAGAAGGTCCTTCCAGGTTGAAATCCTGGAGGAACACTGGAAGAATTCTGGAGAACTTCCAGAAGGGATTCTTGGAGGAACTTCAGGAGGATTCTGGAGGAACTCTGAAATCACCTGGAGACTTCCGGAGAAATCCTGGAGGACTATGTGACCGGAGAAATTCGTAAACCGAAGGACACCCAAGCTCTGGAGAATTCCTGGAGATTTTCCGGAGAATTCTGGAGGACCTTCCACAGGAATTCTTGGAGGAACTTCGGAGAATTCCTGGAGGAACACTTAGAATTCGGAGACTTCGGAGAAATTCTAGAAGGAACTTCCGGAGGAATTCCTGAAGAAACTTCGAGGAATTCAGCTGAGGAATGTCCGGAGGAATGCCGAGGAACTTCGGAGAATTCTGGAAGAACTTCCGGAAAAAATCTTCGAAAGTTCCTCCAAGAGTTCCTGGAGGAACTTCAGGAGAAAAGTGGAGGAACTAGGAGGAATTCAGGGAGGATCTTTCAGGAAATTCTGGAAGGGACTTAGAATTTCTGGAGGGAACTTTCGTGAAATCGGAGAGGAAATTCCGGGGGAATGTCATGGAGGAACTTCAGAATTCCTGGAGGAACTTCGGGGAATCCTGGAGGAACTTCCGGTGGAATTCTGGAAACTTCAGGGAAATTCCTGGAGGAACTTCCGGGGAATTTCTTGAGAATTCAGGAATTCTGGACGAATTTCGGGATCTCAGACATTCGGAAGAACTCTTGGGGAACTTACGAGGGAACCTCCGAAGATTTTCAGGAACACTTTTGAAATAATTCTGAAGGAACTTCTTGAGGAACACTGAACTTCCGAAGGAATCTAGAGGAACTCGGAGAGAATTTCTGGAGGAACTTTTGGAGAAATTTCTGAAGAACTCTTAGAAGACTCCAGAGGAGACTCTTGGAGAACATTCAGAGAAGAACTGCTGGAAACTACTAAGGAACTTCCAGATGAATTTTCACAGGAACTCGAAAGGAACTGTAGGAACTCTGAAGGAACTTGGAAGATTACTGGAGGAACTTCCGAAGAGATGTCGATGGAATTCTGGAGGAACTTCCCGAAGGAATCTTGAGAGCGCGGAGGAATTCTGAAAAATCCGTGGAGAATCATTGGGAAGGAATTTTAGAGCCTTCCGGAGGATCTTTTGGAGGAACTTTCGAAGGAACTCTTGGAAGAACACGGAACTTCAGAAGTTTTGCAGGAATTTCGAGAAATTTGGAAGGAACTTCCGGAGGAACTCCTGGAGGTACTTCGGAAGAACTTTGAATTTCCGAGGAATCTTGGAGGAATTTCGAAAGGAATTCAGGAGAAACTTTCAAAGAATCTTGAGGACATCGATGGAATTCCTGGAGGAATTCGTGGAGACTTTTGGAGAATTCCTGGGTGGAACTCCATGCGGATTTCTTGATGGAACTCTTGAAGAAACTTCCGGGAGAACTCTTGGGGAACTTTCAGGAGAATTCATGGAGAACTTCCTGGATTCTGTAAGGAATTTGTGAAGGAGCTTCTTAAAGGAACTCCTGGAGATTGTCCGAGAATTACTGAAGCTTCCGAAGGAATTTTGAAAACTTACTGGAGGAATTCCTGGAAGGAGCTTCGGAGAAATTCGTAGGAGGAACTTAAGGGGATTTTGAAGAACTTATAGGAGAATTTCTGGAGGAACTTCAGCAGAAATTCGATGGAACAATTTCTCGACCACTTCAGAAGAAACTTCGAAAAAGACCAAATGGTGCTGGAAGCTTTCAAATTAGAAGCTCACTCATTCCAATTTCCAGACATCAAAAATGGGACTCCTACTGTTCTGATCCGAGGCTGATATATTCAAAAGCAGTCACTGATCAACTGAATTAATTTAAAAGTTTATTTAAATAATTGAAATTAAAATCGTCTCTACAGAAATAATCAAAAATCATCTTTTAAAAATTAAATTTCTTCAAAACTTGAAACGTCATATGAAACCTGTCCGGCAAATCCGCATGCATTGCGTTTTAACTGCAGCAATGATGCGGATTTTTTTGTTACAAACCGTCGACAAACAACTTGCCGTTACCGTTTTCCGTTGCCGCACTCGTTGCGTTTCCCCCTTAAGATATTGCCAAATAGCCCTCTCTATGTTATAAGAGTATAAATCCGTTTCATTGCCGGAAAAAAAGGGGTGGCTGCGGCAGCTGCAATAAAATGTTGCTTTGAAAGAAACAAAAATTTGTGAAAATAATATACAAATAAATGATGATGAAAATCATGATGAGGGTGCATTCAAAACTAATATTTTCAGTTGTTTCCAAAGTACTTTCATGGAAATGAGTGCGCTCGATTTCGCCAGGTGAAAGCTAGTGCAAAATTAAGATTGAAAACTACGCGCCCGCAAATAATATAGTTCTGGGCAATACATTACACAATGTATTGCAATACACAAACAATTATTAAACCAATATCAACAAATCTTCACTTAATCCATTGAAATTCCTACAAGTGAAATCTATGGCAAAAGAATTTTTCATGAAAACACCGTCTAATCATAATTTAAATGTCGGTAAATCTATCAGGACCATCTAAATTGAATTTCTTTTCATTGGAAAAGATCACATCAAATAATAAAATTGAACAAATATCGTTGGATTCACCAGTTTGAAAAAAAAAATTAATTTTACAAGATTTTACCGTATTCCACTTGCGTACCATGTTGAGTCTGGCGGAAGTTCTATTCGTTTCTGTTTATGCAGTAGGGTGGGTGGAAAAAAATTGTCATCGAATTTCAAAAAACGATACCTTCTGAAGTTTCAAATACCCCAAAATATGACCTCATGCAAAATTTAACTCAATCGGACACGGTTAGGGGTGCCTAAAAGTGTAATCATTGTTTGAAATTTTACCCCGCATAAATTTTTTCCAGTAAGGGACCAAAGGAAAAGTCGAAAAGTCAATTTTTGTTTTTGATGCCAAATGACGGAAAAAATGCTTGAAACGTCGATTCTGACGCTATTTAAAAAAAAATTAGAAAAATCCATTTTTCTCTTAGAACATTTTTTTCAGATTGTTCGATAACTGGGATTGGTACCGGGAATTTGTCCTGATTGGTCGATCACTTGAATCTTCCTGGGATCCGTTAGACAGGAGTTTGGATCAATTCACGGCGATGAACAATTTCGGTGCGGCACGAATAGCACTCAATATTCATCACAAAACTACATAGTCAAGTTAAACTTTATTTAGAAAAACGGTTTCACTACATTTTTATTTAAACATGATTTTAGGTATAATTTATTGCGAAATCGACTGCTCATGGCTCTTAACGTTACTAGGCCGTATAGAAAAATTATTGGCTTCTAATTATACATTTTTCACAAAGAAAATAAAAGAAAACCAAAAAGAAAAGGCTGATAAAACGGGAATCTGTTGATAAAAGCGCCGATGGTGAGCACCAGCTATTATAGGTGGAATTATAAATTGGTCGCAACATCTCCCCGCCTCTGAAGCAGCGGGTTTCGAAATAGCTCGGCATTCGTTTCATCCGTTTCAATTGGGCTCGCTGCTGGTGGGAAACAATTTACCTAACATTCTCTTATTAGATCATCGACAGTTTTTAAGTATGAAGCCCTCTGACCCACATTGTCGTCCCCTGGGTGTACTGGCGAATACGTGCCATCCTCCATCCGTGTGGGTGGTTGGTTCTCATCCCATATTACCACCAAGCTGCCAATCTTGATCTCTCCTTCGCCGGTTGCCACCACTTCATTCGCGCTTGAAGCATCGTAAGATACTCAGATTCCATCGCTTCAATAGAACTGCGAACATTGTTGAATCAGCTCTCGATGTTGCAATCTGCCTGTTGGAATGATTAAAATCCTCCTCCAGGAATTGCTTGAAGAGATGTCGTGACCAAAAATGCCCGGGGAGTCAAAGGCCTCCAGATCATTGGGTCATCGGATAAAGAGTGTTAGGGGCCTTGAATTTAAGCAACTCCACCTGGGCAGAAGAGTTGTCATATCCTCATACGAAACCGCCATTTCTCCTAATGCCTTATGTAGATGCACTTTTGTAGAACGTACTGCGCTCTCCCCAGGCCACCAAAGTGAGGGGCGCCGGGGGGTATAAACTCACACATTCCTTCATCCGCACACCACCTTGACACTGCTTCGTTGTATTCCTTGACCTCAGATTCTGCAAAGTTTTTCCATTGCGTTCTCTTCAACAAAATTGTGCCGTTGTCAGAACAGTTTAGCACACTTCCCGCGACGTGAAATAAATCGACGCAAAACGCGGATGAAACAGGCTGTCGATGAATCGGTTACTAACTCCAAATGCACCGCTTTGTGGAGAAGCAAACAAACACTGCCACATACGCCTTGACTGGTGTTCTTGCTGGTACCCTAGTCGCATAGATCAGGCGCCAAAATAATCGACCCCGTTGTCAAAAATGGTTTGCTATTTTAACTCTTGGTGCCGATAGTTCGGCCATGAACAGCGAATAGTTGCTGGTTTCGTCCTGCCAACGCTTGCACTTTGTTGACAGACCTGTGTCGCTATGTTACGTCCTCCTAGAAGCCAAAATCAGTAGACTGTGCTCAATATGAGTTTGCGGTCAGCGTGCAGCAATCTCAAATGGTAGTGTCGAATTATCAACTTTGTTAACGCGTGTGGCGGGCAGGTAGCACGATAGGGTGCTTCGTATCTTCACACTCTCCCGATTTCAGAGTCTCCCCCTACCTTAGCAGACCATCGTTCAGAACGAATGGATAGTACCAACGCAGAGGAGATCGTCGCGATACTTCACCCTTGCTTATGACTTTTAGCTCGGTTGGAAGCATCTCCGTTGGACACGTTGGCATTATTGTCGTTTCGGCACATAGGAGATCCCTGCGGTCAGCAATTCCAAATTGACGATCTTCTCTTTTCCTTGTAGGTTGTGTAGATAGCGATACCACCAAGCCAAGTGACGAACCATAGTAGTATAGGTAGAATATCGAGCTATGTAATCAGCGATAAAACTGAGATCCGATTCCTTATTAACACCACTCTACTTCCTCTCCTCTTCAATTCCGCTCGCCATGAATACCTTCTGCTTCGGCCAATATTCACACCTGCTTGCAACCAGTCGACTTCCACCAGTTGATTTTGTAATGGCTTCTTCGGGTGAGATCCCACGAGATGCTAAGGATCAGCGGGGTTTACTTCTCTCCGGAACATGGTACCAGTGGCAGTTTCAGTCAACCGTTGAATTTGTAACGATTGCGCTGAATGTGGTCATGTCAAGAAGGGGTTGCTGCACCAACGAACGATTTAGATCGGTCCAAAAGTTCTGGGGCGTCCATCAGATCCTTGAATTGGAATACATTTCCGCGGCCAGTGTTGACTCAGGCTCAAGTCTGGGAATTGTTTGTGTGTTTAAGTGGAACAACTTGTGAGATTTGGATAGTAGTAAAGCCACCTTAGTTCGCCCGATGCATCCTCCGTTCTGACATGCACATGCGCCGAAAGCCCGCCGACGCGTCCGAAAATATATGCGAAGTTAAGATGTACGCTTGCTTGAGGAATGATTATAGCGCTTCGATGCGTAGCTCATTGAGAAGAATTTGCTGGTAAAATTTCTGAAGTCTGCTTCAATTTTATATGGCATTGAAGATTCCATAAGTTTCTGTCCGTTGTCGTCCAGTAGCTGCCACGATAGTTTGCATGATTAGTTTGCAGCAATGCGTAACTTCTAGGTGATGATTCTGCTCTCCTGGATTTCTATCTGTTCTAAAATTTCCGTATTTTTTAAATCAAAATTGTGTCCTTTTGTCATATAGTGTTGTGCCAGGCAAGTCGTTGCCTCCCTTTTCCTTATGCTGGTTCTATGTTCATTAATTCGTGTGTCCAGCATACGGCCTGTTTGCCCCACGTAGACTTTGTTGTCACCTGCACCTACAACGAGAATGCGGTTGAATCAGGGGTCTGCGAAGCGGCCATGTTTCTGATGCCAGCATCAAAATCATCGAATAATTTAATACGAAGACGTAATTCGATGTGCTTTACTACAGGTGTGGGCCAAACCCTAAAGTAGTATTTGTTCAACGAAAATTCTCTCTTTTGATAGAGAAACTCTCAGCTGGGTTGCCGAAGATGGCCGAAGGCGACCGAATGTGACGTCACGTCTGGCATACTCAGTACAATTTTTATAACAGACGTGACGTTTCATTCCGCCCACCCACTGTGGGTGGCAATGTTTACGTTAATTTTTCGACTACTACAGACATAGAGGACTTTGGCCCACACCGTTACTGAAGCACATTGGACGTAATTATAGTCGTTGAAACCTGCCATTGAAAAAGTGTTTTAAATATCATGATATTTTGGCGAAGTAGAGCGCTTGGTGCCGGTTGAAATATGATAATTTATTAAAGGCATCAATATTCTTGTTGAAATACACCTTGCATTCATACTTTCGCATAAGTATTTGAAAAATGGTGAAAAATAATTACGTCCATTTGGAAAAAATCACTTCGGAATAGTGGTTTGTTTACAAAATAGAATTGTCAGTGGGAAACCCAATTTCAACAGAACAATGGGAAACTCAAAGATGTTGGCTATTGTCAAACGTAGTGGGTAGGATTGGGGGTGCCAGATACCTGGGTTGAATAGACTCGGCGTACTACTACCAAGATATTGGAAGCTTTCAACATCCTTCATTGATTTCGTAGCCAATTTTTAGATTTCCATTACTCATCATGGGAGCTGCGGATAGAGTCAAAACGAGTGCCAAAAAATCTCCAAGGTAAGCTGTCAAAAAGTATCCATCGCATCGAGAGAGGTTTTGTGCATTTTGAGCGCAGCTGAGAGAGTACACGTATAAATCAACTCATACTAAATACAGCTCATTTTGAACAAATTTCAATTTTGTGGCGTCATTTTAAATATATCGACGTATTCAAAATAAGTGAAGGGTATGAATTAATTTTATATTCGACACGTTAATTTATGCGATGCAGTAAATTGACGAAATCTTTGTAATTAATTCTATAAAGATAAACACAATGAAAATTCAATGTGAGAAAATCGTAACGTGTACATTGAACACCGAGAGGAAATTTGCGAGTTTCAAGCAAAATATCTTGAAAATTGGATTCGATCGAGTCCGCAGCTCCCAGCTCATCATTATTGTCGTTGCCAATCCATATCATCGTGAGTCCAATTGTGTCCGTTTGTCCATGTCGTCTATCCAATGATCGTTGCATTGTTTGGTTGATATTTAACCGGGTAACGTTGGAGAAATGCCTCCGAGAAGAACAAGTTGTCAGACGTCAGCAGGCAGCCCTTGGGGTAAGGCGCGTACCCCAGAACGCCACCGTATGGGCTGCCGATCCGGCGACTGACGAGGGTTTGACGGAGAGGCTGGGAATCGAGCCCATGACCAGTGAGTGGTGTGAATTGTCAGTATCAGTGGCTGAGATTGATACCATTGCCTATTTACACTCACTTCCTCACAGTGAAAACTAAAAATGGTTAGCAGCAACAATAGAAGATAAAGTAAACAAAAGACCTCTTTTCTCACCGCACACGCAGCCCACAGTCCATTCAGTTCACTCCCTGGTGCGTGAAAGTGACGGTCTTATATAAATACATCGGTGAATACTATCACTTGACAGAAAAAGGCAGGAAATTTGTGCCGAATGATCCTCAGCTTTAGCCTGCTGTTGGCAAACTGAGTTGGCTAAGCTACTCATCATAGGAAAAGAGGAGAAGATAAAAATACAAAACAAAAGAATCCTACTCAGCAAGCATTGTTGATCAAGGAATCAATATTCGAGCACCGAATATGTGAATATGTACATTATGTGGAAGATATTGATTCGGAAAATGTATTGGAGGTAACCACTTTCCCTTCGATGGGACTCGAACTCATGACCCTACAGTACGCTAGACTGGTGCTTTAACCAACTAAGCTACGAAGGACCTCCGTCGGCCTTCGCAACCTAGCGGATACTGAACGAGCTCGAGATTCCCAAATTTGACGCATAGTCGAATCACTCGCAATCTATTTCTCAAGCCAACACATCCACATGTGTATGGTACACGTTCACATTAGAGGAGCGTGAGTATTTAGAATGTCTGGCGGCTATACACATTCTTCATCAGCAACTGTACTGATCAAATGAGGTTGTGTAAGCTTGATTCCCTGTTGTTGAACGTGTAGCCAACTACGCTACGGGACTCCCCTAAATTCAATTATCATTCACAATAAAAATAAAACGATTTCTAAGAAAAAACTCGCCTTGCGCATTTAAGGGGTAACGGGTACCTTTTATTTTGTAACGAGTCAAGTTAACTAGATCTAGATCAATATATCAATTGGTCTGAACTCCACAGTGAGATTTGGAGAACTTAGATATTCCGGCTTGAACATATTTAAATCGTAAATCTGAAACCATTAGAGACCATTCCTAGACGAAGACCAGCAAACCCCTAAGCTGCTGGTCTAGAGCCACGGCAGCTTCCGGGGTGGGCACTCAAGGCCTCTTTTTTATTCTCCATGGTCCTCAGCGTCGTTTTACTTACTTTTTCTTGGTCTGTGGTGCTAATATCTTTTGTGGTTCTATTTAGTTTTATGTGGTGGAAAGGCGGACAATAACAAAGTGGACTGAAGCAACGGAGAACAAGCTTTTTGGACTGAGGACTAATCGGACAGCTGCGGTTCGGAGGGCCATACAATTTTTGATGAAATATTTTTTTTATGTTTTATTTAAAGACCAAAAAGGGGGGGGGGGGTGTTAATGAGTCGAGCCGACCGGTTCGTTGCGGCCGTTTCTGCTGCTGGTGATCGGTGGTTGCTGCTTCTGTTGATATTTGATGCTTCCGATATTCAACCGTCTAAGACGAATTAAGTACTCTTTCAGAGTAATTAATTCGTCTTAGACGGTTGAATACAAGAGCTTAATATATTTTTCTTCCGATATTGTTTTACTGGATTGCTTCACTGGCTTCTTCTTCATTGCCAGGCTTTTGCAGATATACAACAGAAGGGGGGCGGTTAGGCCTAAGTAGTGAACGGCCATTGTTTCGCGGGTCCGGAGGGTGGTACTGAAGCGCGCACTATCTTCTGGTCGGGATCCGAGCGAGCTGACACCATTCTTCCTTGGCAAGGTACAATCTTTACGGAATGTCACGAAAACACCTTTGCCACTTCCGACCACTAATCACTGCAGATTAATTTTTTCACCACACTCGCTCGGATTGTACGTTTTTCGATCTAAGATGGCGTAGCTCGGTTGGTACTCACTTTTATAGAAATGGTGCCAAATTACCAACCGTTGTGGTGATGCCAAACCAGTGCTGTCATGGCAAATCATGAGCTGGTTACTCATACATTTAAAATTTTGCGCCCTTTGGAAAATCCGCCCATCAAACTTTATTGATTTGAAAATTGCGCCCCACGCCTAAATGTGAATAAATTCATTCAGGCTATCATTTCACTCCAACAACGAACTTTTTATAAAAGGCTCTTAGACCCATAGTATTGTATACCAATCGACTCAGCTCAACAAACTGAACAAATGTCTTTACGTCCGCGTCCGTTGAACTTCGCCTGCACCCGACATTTTTTTCGGCTCCACAAATTTAGGTATCTTCATTGAACAAACATTCCATAAAAATGCTTGTTTTCACACTCCTAAACTTTACTTCATTAACAGTTTTACGCCCATGTGTTTTAGACGTTTAAAATGCTTCTGGGTAACTTCAATCGTCTAGTGGCATGTGCTGAGAAATGTCGGTTTGATTCCTACCCTAGTAAAAAGATTTTTTTTTCGGCATCGGAAAATTTATCACTAATCAACAAAAGTGTTACATGAGAGTGCTGTCCGTTGAGACAAATTTGTTATCGTGGTGTGTCACGGTAAAATGAAAACTAATAAGGTGTACCGGCTTTAATTTTAATTTTAAATGTTCATCAATCGACCAAAACAAACTATTCACTATAAATGCCTTAGAGCAATTAAATTGTACTCCAATTGCTACTAAGGCCGCCCTCACATGACTCACAAGACCGCCCAAATCCCAATGAAGATCTCAGAGTAACCATAATGTACTCAAATCGAATCTGTGTCTAACTTCATGGGTTTCAGACGTTCGCTGAGCTCATTATGGATGCCTCGAATCAAACATATTGTACTAAAATTGATTCTATGTCCGCACTACAAAACTCAAAGGATCTATCAACTTACTATGAAGGCCTCAGGGTAAATCAAATCTATGTCCGCCCACTCAAGGGACTCAGATGATCACTCATTTCACAATGAACACCTCAGGCTCAGAGTAATCAAATTGTACTCAAATCGAATCTGTGTCCGCCTCCATGGGACTCAGATGATCGCTCGATTCACTATGAAAGCCTCAGAGTAACCGAATTGTACTCAAATCAAATTCATGTCCACCCACATGGGACTTAGACGATCACTCATTTAACTATGAGCACCTACGAGTAACCAAATTGTAATCAAATCGTATCTGAGTCATCCCCTCATGGGACTCTAGCGAGGGCTCAAGACACTATGAACGTCTCAAGGCAACAGTTTTGAACTCAAACTCATGATGTATCCGCCCTCATGGGGCTCTGGCGAGCGCTCAATTCACTATAAACGTCTCTGAGTAACAATCTTGTACTCAAATTCATGTTGTTTTCCCCCTTATGGGACTCTGGCAAGCGCTCAATTCACTATGAACGTCTCAGTGCAACAGATTTAGACTCAAACTTATGCTGTGTTCTCCCTCATGGGACTCTGATAAGCGCTCAAGTCACTATGAACGAATCAGAGTAACAATGCTGTGTCCGCCCTTATGGGACTCTGGGGGGCACTCAATTCAATAACAAATTTTCAAAACGACTTATCTGCTTTTGTAAATAAAGATTCAAACGCCGATTTGACGAATCACACACAAACCAACACCATAACAGGTAGCCGAAGCCTTCACTTACGTGTAGATGGTGATGGGTAGCGTGGGAGTGCCATCAGATTCGTCAAATCGACGTTGGGATCTTTATTTACAAAAAGCAGATAAGTCGTTATGGAAATTAGGTATTGAATTCACTATGAACGTCTCAGAGAAATAATTTTGTACTTAAATTCATGCTGTGTCCGCTCTCATGGGACTCTGGCGAGCGCTCAAGTCACTATGATCGTCTCAGTGCAACATATTTAAACTCAAACTCGTGCTGTGTTTGCCATCATGGGGCTCTGGCAAGCGCTCAAGTCACTATGAACGCCGCGCCCATGCAAAGTATCCAGTAGACTCGCCCAGGAAACAAAAAGTTGTCGAATTCCACGCCCCTCCCCCCCCCCTTGGATTGTGTCTTATAGTAAGAATATCAATCCCTCAAAATTTCAGCTCAATCGCTTGTAGCATAAGCTGCGCATTTGATTAGATGTTTTTATGGGGCTTTGAGTCAAAATTTATAGGAAAATACACCTCCGACATTCGACATTCGATTTGGAAATTGGTTCTGATCGCTCGATTGTTGGTATGTTACAGAACAATTTCACAGAACATTGTACGATGATTAAATGAACTTTGCTATTTTGAATATTTAATATAAAATGTTGGGTACTTAATCTGCCCATGATTTTATAGTTGATATTTGGAATTACTTGAAGACAAATATCGCAAATCTTAAACAATTTACCCGTAAAAACTTAAATGAGGTTTGAGACATGCAATTTATCGATGTTACAACAATTGAATTACCGTAGTAAATGCGAAAGTAAGTTAAATTAGCTGAAATTTTGAAAGGTTATTACGTCAATCATGATATCATGGGCAGTACTGTTCACATTTTACATGTAATTGAATTTAAGAAAGATTTATTGGAGTCGAGCCAGCCTAGGGCTGAAAGTCTTCTTAATAAAGATACAAAAATAAAGAAACAAAAAAGGTTTTGTTTTCTTGTTAGTAGATTTGTTCATTTTAAATTAACTTTTCCAAAAGCAATATGATGAAATATGGTTATTATACACGGATCGATCAAACAACCTAAATTTTGAGTTGTTTTACTTGTCTCATTCCACCCGATGATATCAGAATCAGAAAAAGTAAACCACCTAACGATAGCAGTTCGACGGGGAATTAAAAATTGGGTTGAAGGGGTTTATCTCAAACTTAGGTTTTTTGAACCTATTCAAACCTTTCGTTAGGTGGAAACAACTTAGAATTCAGATACTTCTCTACACATGATCAAACGCAAACTCAAATCAAATACTAAAGCTCAGGCTGACCCATTCGACTGAAATTTGGCTTCCCCCAGCAACGATCTAGAATTAAGGAAATTGAACTTAATTTTGACTTGTTTGAACTTCATTTTGGGTAGATGAATTTAACCATGTGGCAATGAGAATTATCTTAGTGGGGTCTGGCATACCACGATGGAAATTGTGCCTTTTTTCGGAAGAAATGTAGTTTTCAACCAAGTGAAAATGTTTTGATGCCAATTCAGGATTCTGTTAGCATTGGTTCCACGATGTATGATTAAACTTTCAACTTTTGTATCTTCAAGTACAGAAAACCTTTTAATATTCAATTAGAGGTAGAAATTCTTTTCAAATATGATTTTCCCAACTATAAGAAGTTTCTACGAAATCGCAAAGTCCTGCTGCTAATAGCTGAGGTCTTTACAATATCACTTTTTTTCTAAATTTTATCCGGGTTTCTAACAATCTACTTCTATTTATTGTGGATTAAAACTATGAGACGGTTAGTAAATGTTATTAAAAAGTAGTGTACGATTGCTGTAATAAGAAATAAATTTTAGGTTTATTAAAATAATTGAATTGATCTCACATCGGCACTGGGACCATCCCCAAGGATTCAAACAAGCGCTCATTCTACTATCGTCTTAGAGAAACCTAAATGAACTCAAAATGCTACTGTGCCCGCCCTCATGGACTCAGACGAGCGCTCAATCCACTATCATCACATGAGTGCAACCAAATTGATCTCATATCGACACTGTGACCGCCCCCAAGGATTCAAACGAGCGCTCATTCTACTATCTCCTTAGAGAAACCTAAATGAACTCAAAATGCTACTGTGCCCGCCCTCATGGACTCAGACGAGCGCTCAATCCACTATCATCACATGAGTGCAACCAAATTGATCTCATATCGACACTGTGACCGCCCCCAAGGATTCAAACGAGCGCTCATTCTACTATCTCCTTAGAGAAACCTAAATGAACTCAAAATGCTACTGTGCCCACCCTCATGGACTCAGACGAGCAGTACAACCAAATT
Organism: Armigeres subalbatus; assembly: GCF_024139115.2. NCBI lineage: Eukaryota > Metazoa > Arthropoda > Insecta > Diptera > Culicidae > Armigeres > Armigeres subalbatus. The sequence continues at coordinate 223,048 of NW_026942958.1, read as the reverse complement.
GATCTCATACCGACACTGCGACCGTCCCAAGGATTCAAACGAGCGCTCAATCTGCTATCTCCTTAGAGAAAATAAAAAGGAACTCAAAATGCTACTGTGCCCGCTCTCATGGACTCAGGCGAGCGCTCAATCCACTATAATCACATAAGTGCAACCAAATTGAACTCATATCGACACTGCGCTCGCCCTCATTGACTCAGACGAGCGCTCAATCCACTATCATCACAAAAGTGCAACCAAATTGAACTCATATCGACACAGCGCCCACCCTCATGGACTCAGACGAGCGCTCAATCCACTATCATCACATTAGTGCAACCAAATTGATCTCATATCGACACTGCGACCGCCCCCAAGGATTCAAACGAGCGCTCATTTTACTATCTCCTTAGAGAAACCTAATTGTACTTAAAATGCTACTGTGCCCACCCTCATGGACTCAAATGAGCTCTCAATCCACTATCATCACATAAGTGCAACCAAATTGAACTCATATCGACACTGCGCCCGCCCTCATTGACTCAGACGAGCGCTCAATCCACTATCATCACATAAGTGCAACCAAATTGAAGTCATATCGACACAGCGCGACCCTCATGGACTCAGACGAGCGCTCAATCCACTATCATCACATAAGTGCAACCAAATTGAACTCATATCGATACTGCGCCCACACTCATTGACTCAGACGAGCGCTCAATCCACTATCATCACATAAGTGCAACCAAATTGATCTCATATCGACACTGCGCCCGCCCTCATTGACTCAGACGTGCGCTCAATCCACTATCAACACATAAGTTTAACCAAATTGTTCTCATATCGACACTGCGACCGCCCCCAAGGATTCAAACGAGCGCTCATTCTACTATCTCCTTGAAGAAACCTAATTGAACTCAAAATGCTACTGTGCCCGCCCTCATGGACTCAGACGAACGCTCAATCCACTATCATCACATGAGTGCAACCAAATTGAACTTATATCGACACTGCGCCCGCACTCATTGACTCGGTCGTGCGCTCAATGCACTATCATTACATGAGTGCAATCAAATTGAACTCATATCGACACTGCGATCGCCCCAAGGATTCAAACGAGCGCTCATTTTACTATCTCCTTAGAGAAACCAATTTTAATTCAAAATGCTACTGTGCCCGCCCTCATGGACTCAGACGAGTGCTCAATCCACTATCATCCCATGAGTGCAACCAAATTGAACTCATATTGACACTGCGACCGCCCCAAGGATTCAAACGAGCGCTCATTTTACTATCTCCTTAGAGAAACCAAATTAAATTCAAAATGCTACTGTGCCCGCCCTCATGGACTCAGACGAGCGCTCAATCCACTATCATCACATAAGTGCAACCAAATTGAACTTATATCGATACTGCGCCCGCCCTCATTGACTCAGACGAGCGCACAATCCACTATCAACACATAAGTGCAACCAAATTTAAGTCTTATCGACACAGCGCCCATCCACATTGACCCAAAAAATCGCTCAATCCACTATCATCACATAAGTGCAACCAAATTGAACTCATATCGACAGAGCGCCCACCCTCATTGACTCAGACGAGCGCTCAATCCACTATCATCACATAAGTGCAACCAAATTGAACTCATGTCGACACTGAACGCCCTCGTTGACTCAGACGAGCGCTCAATCCACTATCATCACATAAGGGCACCCAAATTGAACTCATATCGACACTGCGCCCATCCTCATTGACTCAGACGAGCACTCAATCCACTATCATCACATAAGTGGAACCGAAATGAAGTCATATCGATACTGCGCCCGTCCTCATTGACTCAGACGAGCGCTCAATCCACTATCATCACATAAGTGCAACCAAATTTAAGTCATATCGACACAGCGCCCATCCACATTGACTCAAACAATCGCTCAATCCACTATCATCACATAAGTGCAACCAGTTTGAACTCATATCGACACAGCGCCCACCCTCATTGACTCAGACGAGCGCTCAATCCACTATCATCACAAAAGTGCAACCAAATTGAACTCAGGTCGACACTGAACCCCCTCATTGACTCAGACGAGCGCTCAATCCACTATCATCACATAAATGCAACCAAATTGAACTCATATCGACACTGCGCCCACCCTCATTGACTCAGACGAGCACTCAATCCACTATCATCACATAAGTGGAACCAAATTGAAGTCATATCGATACAGCGCCCACCCTCATTGGCTCAGACGAGCGCTCAATCCACTATCATCACATAAGTGCAACCAAATTGAACTCATATCGACACTGCGCCCGCTCTCATTGACTCAGACGTGCGCTCAATCCACTATCGACACATAAGTTTAACCAAATTGTTCTCTTATCGGTACTGCGACCGCCCCCAAGGATTCAAACGAGCGCTCATTCTACTATCGCCTAAGAGAAACCTATTTGAACTCAAAATGCTACTGTGCCCGTCCTCATGGACTCAGACGAGCGCTCAATTCACTATCATCACATAAGTGCAACCAAATTTAAGTCATATCGACACAGCGCCCACCCACATTGACTCAAACAATCGCTCAATCCACTATCATCACATAAGTGCAACCAAATTGAACTTATATCGATACTGCGCCCGCCCTCATTGACTCAGACGAGCGCTCAATCCACTATCAACACATAAGTGGAACCGAATTGAAGTCATATCGATACTGCGCCCGTCCTCATTGACTCAGACGAGCGCTCAATCCACTATCATCACATAAGTGCAACCAAATTTAAGTCATATCGACACAGCGCCCACCCACATTGACTCAAACAATCGCTCAATCCACTATCATCACATAAGTGCAACCAAATTGAACTCATATCGATACTGCGCCCGCCCTCATTGACTCAGACGAGCGCACAATCCACTATCAACACATAAGTGCAACCAAATTTAAGTCTTATCGACACAGCGCCCATCCACATTGACCCAAAAAATCGCTCAATCCACTATCATCACATAAGTGCAACCAAATTGAACTCATATCGACAGAGCGCCCACCCTCATTGACTCAGACGAGCGCTCAATCCACTATCATCACATAAGTACAACCAAATTGAACTAATGTCGACACTGAACGCCCTCGTTGACTCAGACGAGCGCTCAATCCACTATCATCACATAAGGGCACCCAAATTGAACTCATATCGACACTGCGCCCACCCTCATTGACTCAGACGAGCACTCAATCCACTATCATCACATAAGTGGAACCGAATTGAAGTCATATCGATACTGCGCCCGTCCTCATTGACTCAGACGAGCGCTCAATCCACTATCATCACATAAGTGCAACCAAATTTAAGCCATATCGACACAGCGCCCACCCACATTGACTCAAACAATCGCTCAATCCACTATCATCACATAAGTGCAACCAGTTTGAACTCATATCGACACAGCGCCCACCCTCATTGACTCAGACGAGCGCTCAATCCACTATCATCACATAAGTGCAACCAAATTGAACTCATATCGACACTGCGCCCGCTCTCATTGACTCAGACGTGCGCTCAATCCACTATCGACACATAAGTTTAACCAAATTGTTCTCTTATCGGTACTGCGACCGCCCCCAAGGATTCAAACGAGCGCTCATTCTACTATCGCCTTAGAGAAACCTAATTGAACTCAAAATGCTTCTGTGCCCGCCCACATGGACTCAGACGAGCAGTACAACCAAATTGATCTCATACCGACACTGCGACCGCCTCAAGGTTTCAAACGAGCGCCTAATCTGCTATCTCCTTAGAGAAAATAAAAAGGAACTCAAAATACTACTGTGCCCGCCTTTATGGACTCAGACGAGCGCTCAATCCACTATCATCACATAAGTGCAACCAAATTGAACTCATATCGACACTGCGCTCGCCCTCATTGACTCAGACGTGCGCTCAATCCACTATTATCACATAAGTGTAAACAAATTGATCACATATCGACACTGCGACCGCCCCCAAGGATTCAAATGAGCGCTCATTCTACTATCTTCTAAGAGAAACCGAATTGAACTCAAAATGCTACTGTGCCCGCCCTCATGGACTCAGACGAGCAGTACAACCAAATTGATCTCATACCGACACTGCGACCGCCCCAAGGATTCAAACGAGCGCTCAATCTGCTATCTCCTTAGAGAAAATAAAAAGGAACTCAAAATACTACTGTGCCCGCCTTTATGGACTCAGACGAGCGCTCAATCCACTATCATCACATAAGTGCAACCAAATTGAACTCATATCGACACTGCGCTCGCCCTCATTGACTCAGGCGTGCGCTCAATCCACTATTATCACATAAGTGTAAACAAATTCAACTATCAACTAAGTGTAAACATTCTACTATCTTCTAAGAGAAACCGAATTGAACTCAAATGCTACTGTGCCCGCGCTCATGGACTCAGACGAGCAGTACAACCAAATTGATCTTATATCGACACTGCGACCGCCCCAAGGATTCAAACGAGCGCTCAATCTGCTATCTCCTTAGAGAAACCAAATTGAACTCAAAATACTACTGTGCCCGCTCTCATGGACTCAGACGAGCGCTCAATCCACTATAATCACATAAGTGCAACCAAATTGAACTCATATCGACACTGCGCTCGCCCTCATTGACTCAGACGAGCGCTCAATCCACTATCATCACATTAGTGCAACCAAATTTAACTCATATCGACACAGCGCCCACCCTCATTGACTCAGACGAGCGCTCAATCCACTATCATCACATAAGTGCAACCAAATTGAACTCATGTCGACACTGAACGCCCTTATTGACTCAGACGAGCGCTCAATCTACTATCATCACATAAGTGCAACCAAATTGAACTCATATCGACACTGCGCCCACCCTCATTGACTCAGGCGAGCACTCAATCCCCTATCATCACATAAGTGCAACCAAATTCAAGTCATATCGACACAGCGCCCACCCACATTGACTCAGACGAGCGCTCAATCCACTATCATCACATACGTGCAACCAAATTGAACTCATATCGACACTGCGCCCACCCTCATTGACTCAGGCGAGCACTCAATCAACTATCATCACATAAGTGCAACCAAATTTAAGTCATATCGACACAGCGCCCACCCACATTGACTCAGACGAGCGCTCAATCCACTATCATCACATAAGTGCAACCAAATTGAACTCATATCGACACTGCGCCCACCCCCATTGACTCAGACGAGCACTCAATCCACTATCATCACATAAGTGCAACCAAATTGAACTCATATCGACACAGCGCCCACCCACATTGACTCAAACAATCGCTCAATCCACTATTATTACATAAGTGCAACCAATTTGAACTCATATCGACACAGCGCCCACCCTCATTGACTCAGACGAGCGCTCAATCCACTATTATCACATAAGTGCAACCAAATTGAACTCAGGTCGACACTGAACGCCCTCATTTGAACTCATATCGACACAGCGCCCACCCTCATTGACTCAGACGAGCGCTCAATCCACTATTATCACATAAGTGCAACCATATTGAACTCAGGTCGACACTGAACGCCCTCATTGACTCAGACGAGCGCTCAATCCACTATCATCACATGAGTGCAACCAAATTGATCTCATATCGACACTGTGACCGCCCCCAAGGATTCAAACGAGCACTCATTCTACTATCTCCTTAGAGAAACCTAAATGAACTCAAAATGCTACTGTGCCCGCCCTCATGGACTCAGACGACCAGTACAACCAAATTGATCTCATACCGACACTGCGACCGTCCCAAGGATTCAAACGAGCGCTCAATCTGCTATCTCCTTAGAGAAAATAAAAAGGAACTCAAAATACTACTGTGCCCGCCTTTATGGACTCAGACGAGCGCTCAATCCACTATCATCACATAAGTGCAACCAAATTGAACTCATATCGACACAGCGCCCACCCTCATGGACTCAGACGAGCGCTCAATCCACTATCATCACATTAGTGCAACCAAATTGATCTCATATCGACACTGCGACCGCCCCCAAGGATTCAAACGAGCGCTCATTTTACTATCTCCTTAGAGAAACCTAATTGTACTCAAAATGCTACTGTGCCCACCCTCATGGACTCAAACGAGCTCTCAATCCACTATCATCACATAAGTGCAACCAAATTGAACTCATATCGACACTGCGCCCGCCCTCATTGACTCAGACGAGCGCTCAATCCACTATCATCACATAAGTGCAACCAAATTGAACTCATATCGATACTGCGCCCGCCCTCATGGACTCAGACGAGCGCTCAATCCACTATCGACACATAAGTTTAACCAAATTGTTCTCTTATCGGTACTGCGACCGCCTCCAAGGATTCAACCGAGCGCTCATTCTACTATCGCCTTAGAGAAACCTAATTGAACTCAAAATGCTACTGTGCCCGTCCTCATGGACTCAGACGAGCGCTCAATTCACTATCATCACATGAGTGCAACCAAATTGATCTGATATCGACTCTGCGACCGCCCCAAAGGATTCAAACGAGCACTCATTCTACTATCTTCTTAGAGAAACCATATTGAACTCAAAATGCTACTGTGCCCGCCCTCATGGACTCAGACGAGCAGTACAACCAAATTGATCTTATATCGACACTGCGACCGCCCCAAGGATTCAAACGAGCGCTCAATCTGCTATCTCCTTGGAGAAACCAAATTGAACTCAAAATACTACTGTGCCCGCTCTCATGGACTCAGACGAGCGCTCAATCCACTATCATCACATAAGTGCAACCAAATTGAGGTCATATCGACACTGCGCCCACCCTCATGGACTCAGACGAGCGCTCAATCCACTATCATCACATAAGTGCAATCAAATTGAACTCATATCGACACTGCGACCGCCCCAAGGATTCAAACGAGCGCTCATTTTACTATCTCCTTAGAGAAACCAAATTTAATTCAAAATGCTACTGTGCCCGCCCTCATGGACTCAGACGAGCGCTCAATCCACTATCATCACATAAGTGCAACCAAATTGAAGTAATATCGACACTGCGCCCACCCTCATGGACTCAGACGAGCGCTCAATCCACTATCATCACATAAGTGCAACCAAATTGAACTCATATCGATGCTGCGCCCGCACTCATTGACTCAGACGAGCGCTCAATCCAGTATCATCAGATTAGTGCAAACAAATTGATCTCATATCGACACTGCGCCCACCCTCATTGACTCAGACGTGCGCTCAATGCACTATCATCACATGAGTGCAATCAAATTGAACTCATATCGACACTGTGACCGCCCCAAGGATTCAAACGAGCGCTCATTTTACTATCTCCATTAGGGTGGCTCAAATTAGTATGGGAAAAACTTTGTTCAATTTTTTTGATGGGCCGTATTATTCGGTTCTATTTGATGCCCTGATGCTCTGGACAAAATTTCAGCCAAATCGGTCAACGTTTGGGCGGTGCTAAACTCGTTGGAAGTTTCTATGGAAAAATGTATACAGAAACATCCAAAAAAGTAAATTGCAGCTGGACTACACAACTTACGATGAAGAACTATGATACTCATTCAGAACTTGGAGAATTTAATACAGAATGTTATGCAGAAAACCGCGAGAAGATTCGAATTTGCCCAGCTAAGTTATTAGGATTTCTCTGCAGTGGGGTTTGAGCAAATTTCGTTTCTTTTACCTTTGAAAAGAAATAAATTCACCCCTACAACACTCCAGTAAAATGCTAATATCTTTGTCTAATAAACTCTAATCTTCTCGCGGTTTTCAGCATAACATTCTGTATTTTATTTTACAAGAACTGAATGAGTATCATGGTTCTTGATCGTAAATTGTGCCGTCCAACTGCAAATCACTGTTTTTGGATGTTTCTGCATACATTTTTCCATATAAACTTCCAACGAGTTTAGCACTGCCCAAACGTTGACCGATTTGGCTGAAATTTTGTCCAGAGCATCAGGGCATCAAATAGAACCGAATAGGGGGGTGGCCCATCAAAAAATTTGAAAAAATGTTTTTTGGACCACCCTAATCTCCATAGAGAAACCAAATTTAATTCAAAATGCTACTGTGCCCGCCCTCATGGACTCAGACGAGCGCTCAATCCACTATCATCACATGAGTTCAACCAAATTGAACTCATATTGACACTGCGACCGCCCCAAGGATTCAAACGAGCGCTCATTTTACTATCTCCATAGAGAAACCACGGCACGGCAAATGCTGGGTAAAGCGTACCATTGGTACTTCGCGTACCTGAAGGAATAAAATAGACCCCATCTCGCGGTCCTTAGCCTCTTACCCAGCAACTCCTATCCCTACCTCCTCGCGGTGCTGGCCAGGATACGAGCAACCTTAGGGAAGATCGGGTAACCAACCCCGGTGGGAACTATGGTCGTATGCTGACAGGGAAGGGGGGGTTTGCTCCTCTTCGGAGGTGCAAATCTTATTGAGCGTCTGTTCTCCATGTCAGGATCGGTTCACAACAGCGTCTGTTCTCCATGTTAGGGGCGGCTGATCATCGTCCGAGTGCCAGCGAGGGACTCTAAGTGAAACTGTGCACCATGGTCCACCGGGAATAAAGAGGAATGGTCCTCCTTATTTAGCGTTTGGTGTCAGGCCCTGCAAGCCAGCCTTTGAAAAAATATACGCAACGGACAATCAACAAGAGAGTACGGACCGGAACCAACGGCGAAGACCACTGCGACGAAAAGGGACTAGCGATTGGAAACTCGGTTCGTGGAACTGCAAATCTCTCAACTTCATCGGGAGCACACGCATACTCGCCGATGTGCTCAAGGACCGTGGATTCGGCATCGTAGCGCTGCAGGAGGTTTGTTGGAAGGGATCAATGGTGCGAACGTTTAGAGGTAATCATACCATCTACCAGAGCTGCGGCAACACACACGAGCTGGGAACAGCTTTCATAGTGATGAGCGATATGCAAAGGCGCGTGATCGGGTGGTGGCCGATCAATGAAAGATTGTGCAGGTTGAGGATCAAAGGCCGGTTCTTCAACTTCAGCATAATCAACGTCCATAGCCCACACTCCGGAAGCACTGATGATGATAAGGACGCATTCTACGCGCAGCTGGAACGTGAGTACGACAGTTGCCCAATCTACGACGTCAAAATCATCATAGGAGATTTGAACGCTCAGGTTGGCCAAGAGGAGGAGTTTAGACCGACTATTGGAAAGTTCAGCGCTCACCGGCTGACGAACGAAAACGGCCTACGACTAATTGATTTCGCCGCCTCCAAGAATATGGCCATTCGCAGCACCTACTTCCAACACAGTCTCCCGTATCGGTACACCTGGAGATCACCACTGCAGACAGAATCACAAATCGACCACGTTCTGATTGATGGACGGCACTTCTCCGACATTATCGACGTCAGGACATATCGTGGCGCTAACATCGACTCGGACCACTATCTGGTGATGGTTAAACTGCGCCCAAAACTATCCGTCATCAACAATGTTCGGTACCGACGACCGCCGCGGTACGACCTAGAGCGACTGAAGCAACCTGATGTCGCCACTGCATACGCGCAGCATCTCGAGGCAGCGTTGCCGGAAGAGGTGAGCTCGATGGGGCCCTCTTGAGGACTGCTGGAGTACAGTTAAAGCAGCCATTAACGACGCAGCGGAGAACAACGTCGGGTATATGGGTTGAAGTCGACGGAACGATTGGTTCTGACGAAGAGTGCAAACAGATTCTGGAGGAGAAGGACGCAGCGTGGGCGGTCGCGCTGCAGCAAGGTACCCGGCAGAACGTGCAACGTTATAGACGGAAGCGGAGACAGCAGACCCGCCTTTTCAGGAGAAGAAACGCCGCCTGGAAGAAGCGAAGTGCGAGGAGATGGAACAGCTGTGCCGTTCTCAAGATACACGCAAGTTCTATCAGAAGCTCAACGCATCCCGCAAAGGCTTCGTGCCGCGAGCCGAAATGTGCCGGGATAAGGATGGGAGCATCTTGACGGACGAACGTGTGGTGATCGAAAGGTGGAAGCAGCACTACGAGGAACATCTGAATGGCGCTGAGAGTACAGGCAGTGAAAGTCAAGGCAGCGGAGGAGATGACTACGTCAGTTCAGCGGACGATGGAAGCCAACCAGCCCCCACCTTGAGGGAAGTTAAGGATGCCATTCAACAGCTAAAGACCAATAAAGCAGCTGGTAAGGATGGTATCGGAGCTGAGCTCATCAAGATGGGCCCGGAAAAGCTGGCCACTTGCCTACACAAACTGATAGTCAGAATCTGGGAAACCGAACAGCTACCGGAGGAGTGGAAGGAAGGGGTTATATGCCCCATCTACAAGAAAGGCGACAAACTGGAGTGTGAGAACTTTCGAGCGATCACCATCCTTAATGCCGCCTACAAAGTGATATCCCAGATCATCTTCCGTCGTCTGTCACCATTAGTGAACGAGTTCGTGGGAAGTTATCAAGCCGGCTTCGTTGACGGCCGCTCGACAACGGACCAGATCTTTACTGTACGGCAAATCCTTCAAAAATGCCGTGAATACCAGGTCCCAACGCACCACCTGTTCGTTGATTTCAAGGCGGCATACGACAGTATAGACCGCGTAGAGCTATGGAAAATTATGGACGAGAACAGCTTCCCTGGGAAGCTTACCAGACTGATCAAAGCAACGGTGGATAGTGTGCAAAACTGTGTGAAGATTTCGGGCGAACACTCCAGTTCGTTCGAATCGCGCCGGGGACTAAGACAAGGTGATGGACTTTCGTGCCTGTTGTTCAACATTGCGCTAGAAGGTGTTATGCGGAGAGTCGGGTGTAACAGCCGGGGTACGATTTTCAACAGATCCAGTCAATTTATTTGCTTCGCGGATGACATGGACATTGTCGGCCGAACATTTGCAAAGGTGGCAGAACTGTACACCCACCTGAAACGTGAAGCAACAAAAGTTGGACTGGTGGTGAATGCGTCAAAGACAAAGTACATGCTTGTGGGCGGAACCGAGCGCGACAGGGCCCGCCTGGGAAGCAGTGTTACGATAGACGGGGATACCTTCGAGGTGGTCGAGGAATTCGTCTACCTCGGATCCTTGCTAACGGCTGACAACAACGTTAGTCGTGAAATACGAAGGCGCATCATCTGTGGAAGTCGGGCCTACTACGGGCTCCAGAAGAAACTGCGGTCAAGATTCGCCACCGCACCAAATGTGTCATGTACAAGACGTTAATAAGACCGGTAGTCCTCTACGGACATGAAACATGGACAATGCTCGAGGAGGACTTGCAAGCACTCGGAGTATTCGAGAGACGGGTGCTTAGGACCATCTTTGGCGGTGTGCAAGAAGACGGTGTGTGGCGGCGAAGAATGAACCATGAGCTCGCCCAACTCTACGGCGAACCCAGTATCCAGAAGGTAGCTAAAGCCGGAAGGGTACGATGGGCAGGACATGTTGCAAGAATGCCGGACAGCAACCCTGCAAAGATGGTGTTCGCTTCCGATCCGGCAGGTACGAGACGGCGTGGAGCGCAGCGAGCGAGATGGGCAGACCAGGTGCAGAACGACTTGGCGAGCGTGGGGCGTATCCGAGGATGGAGAGATGCGGCCTCGAACCGTGCATTGTGGCGTCAAATTGTTGATTCAGTGTTATCTGTTTAGATGTTAACTAAATAAATGAAATAGAGAAACCAAATTTAATTCAAAATGCTACTGTGCCCGCCCTCATGGACTCAGACGAGCGCTCAATCCACTATCATCACATAAGTGCAACCAAATTGAAGTCATATCGACACAGCGCCCACCCACATTGACTCAAACAATCGCTCAATCCACTATCATCACATAAGTGCAACCAAATTGAACTCATATCGACAGAGCGCCCACCCTCATTGACTCAGACGAGCGCTCAATCCACTATCATCACATAAGTGCAACCAAATTGAACTCATGTCGACACTAAACGCCCTCATTGACTCAGACGAGCGCTCAATCCACTATCATCACATAAGTGCAACTAATTTGAACTCATATCGACACTGCGCCCACCCTCAATGACTCAGGCCAGCATTCAATCTACTATCATCACATAAGTGCACCCAAATTGAACTCATATCGACACTGCGCAAACCCTCATTGACTCAGACGAGCACTCAATCCACTATCATCACATAAGTGCAACCAAATTGAACTCATATCGATACTGCGCCCGCTATCATTGACTCAGACGAGAGCTCAATCCACTATCATCACATAAGTGCAACCAAATTGAGCTCATATTGACACTGCGCCCACCCTCTTTGACTCAGACGAGCACTCAATCCACTATCATCACATAAGTGGAACCAAATTGAAGTCATATCGACACAGCGCCCACCCTCATTGGCTCAGACGAGCGCTCAATCCACTATCATCACATAAGTGCAACCAAATTGAGCTCATATTGACACTGCGCCCACCCTCATTGACTCATACGTGCGCTCAATCCACTATCGACACAAAAGTGCAACCAAATTGTCCTCATATCGGTACTGCGACCGCCCCCAAGGATTTAAACGAGCGCTCATTCTACTATCGCCTTAGAGAAACCTAATTGAACTCAAAATACTACTGTGCCCCCCCTCATGGACTCAGACGAGCGCTCAATCTACTATCATCACATGAGTGCAACCAAATTGAACTCATATCGACACAGCGCCCGCCCTCATTGACTCAGACGTGCGCTCAATGTACTATCATCACATAAGTGCAACCAAATTGAACTCATATCGATGCTGCACCTGCCATCATTGACTCAGACGAGCACTCAATTCACTATAATCACATAAGTGCAACCAAATTGAACTCATATCGATGCTGCGCCCGCCCTCATTGACTCAGACGAGCACTCAATCCACTATCATCACATAAGTGCAACCAAATTGAACTCATATCGATGCTGCGCCCGCCCTCATTGACTCAGACGAGCACTCAATCCACTATCATCACATAAGTGCAACCAAATTGAACTCATATCGATGCTGCGCCCGCCCTCATTGACTCAGACGAGCACTCAATTCACTATCATCACATAAGTGCAACCAAATTGAACTCATATCGACACTGCGCCCACCCTTATTGACTCAGACGAGCGCTCAATCCACTATCATCACATGAAAGCAACCAAATTGAACTCATATCGATGCTGCGCCCGCCCTCAATGACTCAGACGAGCACTCAATCCACTATCATCACATAAGTGCAACCAAATTGAACTCATGTCGATGCTGCACCTGCCATCATTGACTCAGACGAGCACTCAATTCACTATAATCACATAAGTGCAACCAAATTGAACTCTAATCGATGCTGCGCCCGCCCTCATTGACTCAGACGAGCACTCAATCCACTATCATCACATAAGTGCAACCAAATTGAACTCATATCGATGCTGCGCCCGCCCTCATTGACTCAGACGAGCACTCAATTCACTATCATCACATAAGTGCAACCAAATTGAACTCATATCGGCACTGCGCCCACCCTTATTGACTCAGACGAGCGCTCAATCCACTATCATCACATGAAAGCAACCAAATTGAACTCATATCGATGCTGCGCCCGCCCTCATTGACTCAGACGAGCACTCAATCCACTATCATCACATAAGTGCAACCAAATTGAACTCATATCGATGCTGCACCTGCCATCATTGACTCAGACGAGCACTCAATTCACTATAATCACATAAGTGCAACCAAATTGAACTCATATCGATGCTGCGCCCGCCCTCATTGACTCAGACGAGCACTCAATCCACTATCATCACATAAGTGCAACCAAATTGAACTCATATCGACACTGCGCCCACCCTTATTGACTCAGACGAGCGCTCAATCCACTATCATCACATGAAAGCAACCAAATTGAACTCATATCGATGCTGCGCCCGCCCTCATTGACTCAGACGAGCACTCAATCCACTATCATCACATAAGTGCAACCAAATTGAACTCATATCGATGCTGCCCCCGCCATCATTGACTCAGACGAGCACTCAATCCACTATAATCACATAAGTGCAACCAAATTGAACTCATATCGATACTGCGCCCGCCCTCATTGACTCAGACGAGCACTCAATCCACTATCATCACATAAGTGCAACCCAATTGAACTCATATCGACACTGCGCCCACCCTTATTGACTCAGACGAGCGCTCAATCCACTATCATCACATAAGTGCAACCAAATTGAAGTAATTTCGACACTGCGCCCGCCCTCATGGACTCAGACGAGCGCTCAATCCACTATCATCACATAAGTGCAACCAAATTGAACTCATATCGATGCTGCGCCCGCCCTCATTGACTCAGACGAGCACTCAATCCACTATCATCACATAAGTGCAACCAAATTGAACTCATATCGACACTGCGCCCGCCCTCATTGACTCAGACGAGCGCTCAATCCACTATCATCACATAAGTGCAACCAAATTGAACTCATATCGATGCTGCGCCCGCTCTCATTGACTCAGACGAGCACTCAATCCACTATCATCACATAAGTGCAACCAAATTGAACTCATATCGATGCTGCGCCCGCCCTCATTGACTCAGACGAGCACTCAATCCACTATCATCACATAAGTGCAACCAAATTGAACTCATATCGACACTGCGCCCACCCTTATTGACTCAGACGAGCGCTCAATCCACTATCATCACATGAAAGCAACCAAATTGAACTCATATCGATGCTGCGCCCGCCCTCATTGACTCAGACGAGCACTCAATCCACTATCATCACATAAGTGCAACCAAATTGAACTCATATCGACACTGCGCCCACCCTTATTGACTCAGACGAGCGCTCAATCCACTATCATCACATGAAAGCAACCAAATTGAACTCAAATCGATGCTGCGCCCGCCCTCATTGACTCAGACGAGCACTCAATCCACTATCATCACATAAGTGCAACCAAATTGAACTCATATCGATGCTGCGCCCGCCCTCATTGACTCAGACGAGCACTCAATTCACTATCATCACATAAGTGCAACCAAATTGAACTCATATCGGCACTGCGCCCACCCTTATTGACTCAGACGAGCGCTCAATCCACTATCATCACATGAAAGCAACCAAATTGAACTCATATCGATGCTGCGCCCGCCCTCATTGACTCAGACGAGCACTCAATCCACTATCATCACATAAGTGCAACCAAATTGAACTCATATCGATGCTGCACCTGCCATCATTGACTCAGACGAGCACTCAATTCACTATAATCACATAAGTGCAACCAAATTGAACTCATATCGATGCTGCGCCCGCCCTCATTGACTCAGACGAGCACTCAATCCACTATCATCACATAAGTGCAACCAAATTGAACTCATATCGACACTGCGCCCACCCTTATTGACTCAGACGAGCGCTCAATCCACTATCATCACATAAAAGCAACCAAATTGAACTCATATCGATGCTGCGCCCGCTCTCATTGACTCAGACGAGCATTCAATCCACTATCATCACATAAGTGCAACCAAATTGAACTCATATCGATGCTGCCCCCGCCATCATTGACTCAGACGAGCACTCAATTCACTATAATCACATAAGTGCAACCAAATTGAACTCATATCGATACTGCGCCCGCCCTCATTGACTCAGACGAGCGCTCAATCCACTATCATCACATAAGTGCAACCCAATTGAACTCATATCGACACTGCGCCCACCCTTATTGACTCAGACGAGCGCTCAATCCACTATCATCACATAAGTGCAACCAAATTGAAGTAATTTCGACACTGCGCCCGCCCTCATGGACTCAGACGAGCGCTCAATCCACTATCATCACATAAGTGCAACCAAATTGAACTCATATCGATGCTGCGCCCGCCCTCATTGACTCAGACGAGCACTTAATCCACTATCATCACATAAGTGCAACCAAATTGAACTCATATCGACACTGCGCCCGCCCTCATTGACTCAGACGAGCGCTCAATCCACTATCATCACATAAGTGCAACCAAATTGAACTCATATCGACATTCGGCCGCTCTCATTGACTCAGACGAGCACTCAATCCACTATCATCACATAAGTGCAACCAAATTGAACTCATATCGATACTGCGCCCGCCCTCATTGACTCCAGACGAGCACTCAATCCACTATCATCACATAAGTGCAACCAAATTGAACTCATATCGACACTGCGCCCACCCTTATTGACTCAGACGAGCGCTCAATCCACTATCATCACATGAAAGCAACCAAATTGAACTCATATCGATGCTGCGCCCGCCCTCATTGACTCAGACGAGCACTCAATCCACTATCATCACATAAGTGCAACCAAATTGAACTCATATCGATGCTGCCCCCGCCATCATTGACTCAGACGAGCACTCAATCCACTATCATCACATAAGTGCAACCAAATTGAACTCATATCGATACTGCGCCCGCCCTCATTGACTCAGACGAGCGCTCAATCCACTAACATAACAAAAGTGCAACCAAATTGAACTCATATCGACACTGCGACCGCCCCCGACCGCCCACCCTCATTTACTCAGACGAGCACACAATCCACTATCATCACATAAGTGCAACCAAATTGAACTCATATCGACACTGCGCCCGCCCTCATTGACTCAGACGAGCGCTCAATCCACTATCATCACATAAGTGCAACCAAATTGAACTCATATCGATACTGCGCCCGCCCTCATTGACTCAGACGAGCCTTCAATCCACTATCATCACATAAGTGCAACCAAATTGAACTCATATCGATGCTGCGCCCGCCCTCATTGACTCAGACGAACACTCAATCCACTATCATCACATAAGTGCAACCAAATTGAACTCATATCGACACTGCGCCCGCCCTCATTGACTCAGACGAGCGCTCAATCCACTATCATCACATAAGTGCAACCAAATTGAACTCATATCGATGCTGCGCCCGCTCTCAATGACTCAGACGAGCGCTCAATCCACTATCATCACATAAGTGCAACCAAATTGAAGTCATTTCGACACTGCGCCCGCCCTCATTGATTCAGACGAGCGCTCAATCCACTATCATCACATAAGTGCAACCAAATTGAACTCATATCGATACTGCGCCCGCCCTCATTGACTCAGACGAGCGCTCAATCCACTATCATCACATAAGTGCAACCAAATTGAACTCATATCGATACTGCGCCCGCCCTCATTGACTCAGACGAGCGCTCAATCCACTATCATCACATAAGTGCAATCAAATTGAACTCATATCGACACTGCGACCGCCCCCAACGATTAAAACGAGCGCTCATTCTATAACCTCATTGGAGAAACCTAATTGAATTCAGAATGCTACTGCGCCCACCCTCATGGACTCAGACGAGCGCTCAATCCACTATCATCACATAAGTGCAACCAAATTGAGCTCATATCGACACTGCGCCCGCCCTCATTGACTCAGACGAGCGCTCAATCCACTATCATCACATAAGTGCAACCAAATTGAAGTCATTTCGACACAGCGCCCACCCTCATTGATTCAGACGAGCGCTCAATCCACTATCATCACATAAGTGCAACCAAATTGAACTCATATCGATGCTGCGCCCGCCCTCATTGACTCAGACGAGCGCTCAATCCACTATCATCACATAAGTGCAACCAAATTGAACTCATATCGATACTGCTCCCACCCTCATTTACTCAGACGAGCACTCAATCCACTATCATCACATAAGTGCAACCAAATTGAACTCATATCGATACTGCGCCCGCCCTCATTGACTCAGACAAGCGCTCAATCCACTATCATCACATAAGTGCAACCAAATTGAAGTCATTTCGACACAGCGCCCACCCTCATTGATTCAGACGAGCGCTCAATCCACTATCATCACATAAGTGCAACCAAATTGAACTCATATCGATGCTGCGCCCGCCCTCATTGACTCAGACGAGCGCTCAATCCACTATCATCACATAAGTGCAACCAAATTGAACTCATATCGATACTGCGCCCGCCCTCATTGACTCAGACGAGCCTTCAATCCACTATCATCACATAAGTGCAACCAAATTGAACTCATATCGATGCTGCGCCCGCCCTCATTGACTCAGACGAGCACTCAATCCACTATCATCACATAAGTGCAACCAAATTGAACTCATATCGACACTGCGCCCGCCCTCATTGACTCAGACGAGCGCTCAATCCACTAACATAACATAAGTGCAACCAAATTGAACTCATATCGATACTGCGCCCGCCCTCATTGACTCAGACGAGCGCTCAATCCACTATCAACACATAAGTGCAACCAAATTGAACTCATATCGATACTGCGCCGACCCACATTGACTCAGACGAGCGCTCAATCCACTATCATCTCATAAGTGCAACCAAATTGAACTCATATCGACACTGCGCCCGCCCTCATTGACTCAGACGAGCGCTCAATCCACTATCATCACATAAGTGCAACCAAATTGAAGTCATTTCGACACTGCGCCCGCCCTCATTGATTCAGACGAGCGCTCAATCCACTATCATCACATAAGTGCAACCGAACTGAACTCATATCGATACTGCACCCACCCTCATTGACTCAGACGAGCGCTCAATCCACTATCATCACATAAGTGCAATCAAATTGAACTCATATCGACACTGCGACCGCCCCCAACGATTAAAACGAGCGCTCATTCTATAACCTCATTGGAGAAACCTAATTGAATTCAGAATGCTACTGCGCCCACCCTCATGGACTCAGACGAGCGCTCAATCCACTATCATCACATAAGTGCAACCAAATTTAGCTCATATCGACACTGCGCCCGCCCTCATTGACTCAGACGAGCGCTCAATCCACTATCATCACATAAGTGCAACCAAATTGAAGTCATTTCGACACAGCGCCCACCCTCATTGATTCAGACGAGCGCTCAATCCACTATCATCACATAAGTGCAACCAAATTGAACTCATATCGATGCTGCGCCCGCCCTCATTGACTCAGACGAGCGCTCAATCCACTATCATCACATAAGTGCAACCAAATTGAACTCATATCGACACTGCGCCCGCCCTCATTGACTCAGACGAGCGCTCAATCCACTAACATAACAAAAGTGCAACCAAATTGAACTCATATCGACACTGCGACCGTCCCCAAGGATTAAAACGAGCGCTCATTCTATAACCTCATTGGAGAAACCTAATTGAATTCAGAATGCTACTGCGCCCACCCTCATGGACTCAGACGAGTGCTCAAACCACTATCATCACATAAGTGCAACCAAATTGAACTCATATCGACACTGCGCCCGCCCTCATTGACTCAGACGAGCGCTCAATCCACTATCATCACATAAGTGCAACCAAATTGAACTCATATCGATACTGCGCCCACCCTCATTTACTCAGACGAGCACTCAATCCACTATCATCACATAAGTGCAACCAAATTGAACTCATATCGATACTGCGCCCGCCCTCATTGACTCAGACGAGCACTCAATCCACTATCATCACATAAGTGCAACCAAATTGAACTCATATCGACACTGCGCCCGCCCTCATTGACTCAGACGAGCGCTCAATCCACTAACATAACATAAGTGCAACCAAATTGAACTCATATCGATACTGCGCCCGCCCTCATTGACTCAGACGAGCGCTCAATCCACTATCAACACATAAGTGCAACCAAATTGAACTCATATCGATACTGCGCCCACCCTCATTGACTCAGACGAGCGCTCAATCCACTATCATCACATATGTGCAACCATATTGAAGTCATTTCGACACTGTGCCCGCCCTCATTGAGTCAGACGAGCGCTCAATCCACTATCATCACATAAGTGCAACCAAATTGAACTCATATCGACACTGCGCCCGCCCTCATTGACTCAGACGAGCGCTCAATCCACTAACATAACATAAGTGCAACCAAATTGAACTCATATCGATACTGCGCCCGCCCTCATTGACTCAGACGAACGCTCAATCCACTATCAAAACACAAGTGCAACCAAATTGAACTCATATCGATACTGCGCCCACCCTCATTGACTCAGACGAGCGCTCAATCCACTATCATCACATAAGTGCAACCAAATTGAACTCATATCGATACTGTGCCCGCCCTCATTGACTCAGACGAGCGCTCAATCCACTATCATCACATAAGTGCAACCAAATTGAACTCATATCGACACTGCGACCGCCCCCAACGATTAAAACGAGCGCTCATTCTATAACCTCATTGGAGAAACCTAATTGAATTCAGAATGCTACTGCGCCCACCCTCATGGACTCAGACGGGCGCTCAAACCACTATCATCACATAAGTGCAACCAAATTGAACTCATATCGATACTGCGCCCGCCCCCATTGACTCAGACGAGCACTCAACCCGAGCAAAGTCTGAAAACATAATGAGAGCATATAGAAAACATATTTTGATATTGATATCAAATTGAAATCATGATATGTTTTTAAATATAAATCATCATGACTGATGACATGTTTTGATCTCATTTTGCTGTTGATTTCTATATTGTATGATCTGATATCAAACTGTGTACTTATATTGTTATCGAAACCAATATCAAAGTTAGTATTCGATTTGCTCTCATCGATAGCAGGAATAGTTTTCGATTTGATGTCACAGTAAGATTTTTCTGCTGTAAATTTTGATCTTTTAACCGTTAAAACGACCAAAAGGAAATCAACCTGAGTTATCAAAATTAGGCGATTTCACAACAACAAAATTAGTTATCGATTTGCTCTCAAGCTTTGCTCGGGAATCCACTATCAACACATAAGTGCAACCAAATTGAAGTCATATCGACACTGCGCACGCCCTCATTGACTCAGACGAGCGCTCAATCCACTATCATCACATAAGTGCAACCAAATTGAACTCATATCGATACTGCGCCCGCCCTCATTGACTCAGACGAGCGCTCAATCCACTATCATCACTTAAGTGCAACCAAATTTAACTCATATCGATACTGCGCCCGCCCCCATTGACTCAGACGAGCACTCAATCCACTATCAACACATAAGTGCAACCAAATTGAAGTCATATCGACACTGCGCACGCCCTCATTGACTCAGACGAGCGCTCAATCCACTATCATCACATAAGTGCAACCAAATTGAAGTCATATCGACACTGCGCACGCCCTCATTGACTCAGACGAGCGCTCAATTCACTATCATCACATAAGTGCAACCAAATTGATCTCATATCGACACTGCGACCGCCCCCAAGGATTAAAACGAGCGCTCATTCTATAATCTCATTAGAGAAACCTAATTGAACTCAGAATGCTACTGCGCCCTCCCTCATGGACTCAGACGAGCGCTCAATCCACTATCATCCCATAAGTGCTACCATATTGAATTCATATCAAGCAACCGAATTGAACTCAAAATGATACTGCGACCGCCCTCATGGAATCCGACGAGCGCTCAATCCAAAAATAATTAAACATAATTAAGCATTCCTGCTACTTTCCTCATGTTTCCCTTGTAATTTCTAAACTAAATCTTCCGAATGCATTTTTCGCTGATTCTCGCATCCCGGAACAAACATTTCGCTTGGTTCCCGTATTGGAACAGCCTCTGAATGCTGGGGATTGTTGATTCGAAGCGTACCATCATGAAACGAACGCGTCCGGAAGCATTCCCGCTGCTTTCCGGATGTTTCCCCCGTAATTTGTAAACAAAATCTTCCGGATGCATTTTTCGCTGAATCTCGCAGCCTGGAACACACAGATCGCATGGTTCCCGCATTGGAATGGCCTATGAATGCTGAGGATTGTTGATTCGAAGCGTACCATCATGAAACGAACGCGTCCGGAAGCATTCCCGCTGCTTTCCGGATGTTTCCCCCGTAATTTGTAAACAAAATCTTCCGGATGCATTTTTCGCTGATTCTCGCATCCCGGAACATACATTTCGCTTGGTTCCCGTATTGGAACAGCCTCTGAATGCTGGGGATTGTTGATTCGAAGCGTACCATTATGAAACGAACGCGTCCGGAAGGATTCCCGCTGCTTTCTGGATCTTTCCCCCGTGATTTGTAAACAAAATCTTCCGGATGCATTTTTCGCTGATTCTCGCATCCCGGAACAAACATTTCGCTTGGTTCCCGTATTGGAACAGCCTCTGAATGCTGGGGATTGTTGATTCGAAGCGTACCATCATGAAACGAACGCGTCCGGAAGCATTCCCGCTGCTTTCCGGATGTTTCCCCCGTAATTTGTAAACAAAATCTTCCGGATGCATTTTTCGCTGATTCTCGCATCCCGGAACATACATTTCGCTTGGTTCCCGTATTGGAACAGCCTCTGAATGTTGGGGATTGTTGATTCGAAGCGTACCATTATGAAACGAACGCGTCCGGAAGCATTCCCGCTGCTTTCTGGATCTTTCCCCCTGTGATTTGTAAACAAAATCTTCCGGATGCATTTTTCGCTGAATCTCGCAGCCCGGAACACACAGATCGCATGGTTCCCGCATTGGAATGGCCTATGAATGCTGGGGATTGTTGATTCGAAGCGTACCATCATGAAACGAACGCGTCCGGAAGCATTCCTGCTGCTTTCCGGATGTTTCCCCCGTAATTTGTAAACAAAATCTGACGGATGCAGTTTTCGGTGAGTGTGGCGGCCCGGGACACAGCGGTAGCTTGGTTCCCGCATTGGAATGGCCTATGAATGCTAGGGATTGTTGATTCGAAGCGTACCATCATGAAACGAACGCGTCCGGAAGCATTCCCGCTGCTTTCCGGATGCTTCCCCCGTAATTTGTAAACAAAATCTTCCGGATGCATTTTTCGCTGATTCTCGCATCCCGGAACAAACATTTCGCTTGGTTCCCGTATTGGAACAGCCTCTGGATGCTGGGGATTGTTGATTCGAAGCGTACCATCATGAAACGAACGCGTCCGGAAGCATTCCCGCTGCTTTCCGGATGCTTCCCCCGTAATTTGTAAACAAAATCTTCCGGATGCATTTTTCGCTGATTCTCGCATCCCGGAACAATCATTTCCCTTGGTTCCCGTATTGGAACAGCCTCTGGATGCTGGGGATTGTTGATTCGAAGCGTACCATCATGGAACGAACGCGTCCGGAAGCATTCCCGCTGCTTTCCGGATTTTTCCCCCGTAATTTGTAAACAAAATCTTCCGGATGCATTTTTCGCTGAATCTCGCAGCCCGGAACATACAGATCGCATGGTTCCCGCATTGGAACAGCCTCTGAATGCTGGGGATTGTTGATTCGAAGCGTACCATTATGAAACGAACGCGTCCGGAAGCATTCCCGCTGCTTTCCGGATCTTTCCCCTGTAATTTGTAAACAAAATCTTCCGGATAAATTTTTCGCTGATTCTCGGATCCCGGAACAAACATTTCGCTTAGTTCCCGTATTGGAACAGCCTCTGAATGCTGGGGATTGTTGATTCGAAGCGTACCATTATGAAACGAACGCGTCCGGAAGCATTCCCGCTGCTTTCTGGATCTTTCCCCCTGTGATTTGTAAACAAAATCTTCCGGATGCATTTTTCGCTGAATCTCGCAGCCCGGAACACACAGATCGCATGGTTCCGCATTGGAATGGCCTATGAATGCTGGGGATTGTTGATTCGAAGCGTACCATCATGAAACGAACGCGTCCGGAAGCATTCCCGCTGCTTTCCGGATGCATCCCCCGTAATTTGTAAACAAAATCTTCCGGATGCATTTTTCGCTGAATCTCGCAGCCCGGAACACACAGATCGCATGGTTCCCGCATTGGAATGGCCTATGAATGCTAGGGATTGTTGATTCGAAGCGTACCATCATGAAACGAACGCGTCCGGAAGCATTCCGCTGCTTTCCGGATGCTTCCCCGTAATTTGTAAACAAAATCTTCCGGATGCATTTTTCGCTGGTCCTCGCATCCCGGAACAATCATTTCCCTTGGTTCCCGTATTGGAACAGCCTCTAGATGCTGGGGATTGTTGATTCGAAGCGTACCATCATGAAACGAACGCGTCCGGAAGCATTCCCGCTGCTTTCCGGATGCTTCCCCCGTAATTTGTAAACAAAATCTTCCGGATGCATTTTTCGCTGATTCTCGCATCCCGGAACAATCATTTCCCTTGGTTCCCGTATTGGAACAGCCTCTGGATGCTGGGGATTGTTGATTCGAAGCGTACCATCATGAAACGAACGCGTCCGGAAGCATTCCCGCTGCTTTCCGGATGCTTCCCCCGTAATTTGTAAACAAAATCTTCCGGATGCATTTTCGCTGAATCTCGCAGCCCGGAACATACAGATCGCATGGTTCCCGCATTGGAACAGCCTCTGAATGCTGGGGATTGTTGATTCGAAGCGTACCATTATGAAACGAACGCGTCCGGAAGCATTCCCGCTGCTTTCCGGATATTTCCCCCGTAATTTGTAAACAAAATCTTCCGGATGCATTTTTCGCTGAATCTCGCAGCCCGGAACACACAGATCGCATGGTTCCCGCATTGGAATGGCCTATGAATGCTGGGGATTGTTGATTCGAAGCGTACCATTATGAAACGAACGCGTCCGGAAGCATTCCCGCTGCTTTCCGGATGTTTCCCCCGTAATTTGTAAACAAAATCTTCCGGATGCATTTTTCGCTGAATCTTGCAGCCCGGAACACACAGATCGCATGGTTCCCGCATTGGAATGGCCTATGAATGCTGGGGATTGTTGATTCGAAGCGTACCATCATGAAACGAACGCGTCCGGAAGCATTCCCGCTGCTTTCCGGATGTTTCCCCTGTAATTTGTAAACAAAATCTTCCGGATGCATTTTTCGCTGATTCTTGCAGCCCGGAACATACAGATCGCATGGTTCCCGCATTGGAACAGCCTCTGAATGCTGGGGATTGTTGATTCGAAGCGTACCATCATGAAACGAACGCGTCCGGAAGCATTCCCGCTGCTTTCCGGATGTTTCCCCCGTAATTTGTAAACAAAATCTTCCGGATGCATTTTTCGCTGAATCTCGCCCCCGAACATACCGACCCCATTGTCCCACCCTTGGCACTGCCGCTGAATGCTGGGGATTGTTGATTCGAAGCGTACCATTATGAAACGAACGCGTCCGGAAGCATTCCCGCTGCTTTCCGGATCTTTCCCTGTAATTTGTAAACAAAATCTTCCGGATAAATTTTTCGCTGATTCTCGGATCCCGGAACAAACATTTCGCTTAGTTCCCGTATTGGAACAGCCTCTGAATGCTGGGGATTGTTGATTCGAAGCGTACCATTATGAAACGAACGCGTCCGGAAGCATTCCGCTGCTTTCCGGATGTTTCCCCTGTAATTTGTAAAAAAAAGCTTCCGGATGCATTTTCGCTGATTCTCGCATCCCGGAACAAACATTCCGCTTGGTTCCCGTATTGGAACAGCCTCTGAATGCTGGGGATTGTTGATGCGAAGCGTACCATCATGAAACGAACGCGTCCGGAAGCATTCCCGCTGCTTTCCGGATGTTTCCCCCATAATTTGTAAACAAAATCTTCCGGATACATTTTTCGCTGAATCTCGCAGCCCGGAACATACAGATCGCATGGTTCCTGCATTGGAACAGCCTCAGAATACTGGGGATTGTTGATTCGAAGCGTACCATTATGAAACGAACGCGTCCGGAAGCATTCCCGCTGCTTTCCGGATATTTCCCCCGTAATTTGTAAACAAAATCTTCCGGATGCATTTTTCGCTGAATCTCGCAGCCCGGAACACACAGATCGCATGGTTCCCGTATTGGAATGGCCTATGAATGCTGGGGATTGTTGATTCGAAGCGTACCATCATGAAACGAACGCGTCCGGAAGCATTCCCGCTGCATTCCGGATGTTTCCCCTGTAATTTGTAAACAAAATCTTCCGGATGCATTTTTCGCTGAATCTCGCAGCCCGGAACATACAGATCGCATGGTTCCCGCATTGGAACAGCCTCTGAATGCTGGGGATTGTTGATTCGAAGCGTACCATTATGAAACGAACGCGTCCGGAAGCATTCCCGCTGCTTTCCGGATATTTCCCCCGTAATTTGTAAACAAAATCTTCCGGATGCATTTTTCGCTGAATCTCGCAGCCCGGAACACACAGATCGCATGGTTCCCGCATTGGAATGGCCTCTGAATGCTAGGGATTGTTGATTCGAAGCGTACCATCATGAAACGAACGCGTCCGGAAGCATTCCCGCTGCTTTCCGGATGTTTCCCCCGTAATTTGTAAACAAAATCTTCCGGATGCATTTTTCGCTGATTCTCGTATCCCGGAACAAACATTTCGCTTGGTTCCCGTATTGGAACAGCCTCTGAATGCTGGGGATTGTTGATTCGAAGCGTACCATTATGAAACGAACGCGTCCGGAAGCATTCCCGCTGCATTCCGGATGTTTCCCCTGTAATTTGTAAACAAAATCTTCCGGATGCATTTTTCGCTGATTCTTGCAGCCCAGAACATACGTATAGGAGATCCTGCAATAGGGTAATACCATAGAGGACATATTTTTAAATCTAAGGAGGCGCAAGTTAGTTAGAGGAATACATATAGGAGGGCGGAGATCCTGCAGAGTACATATTTCTAAATCCACGGGAGCGCAAAAAAGTTCGAATAATACGTTCCAGGGGGCGGAAATCCCGGAGCGGAATTTTTTTTTTAAATCTACAGGGGCGCAAAAAATTTAGAGGAATCCTGCAGAGGACATATTTCAAAATCTACGCAAAATGGAGGAATTCGTATAGGAGGGCGGAGATCCAGCAAAGGACATATTATAAATTCAGTAGAAAATCGAATTATAGCCGCTATTGAAATTGGATTTTTCTCACAATCCATACGTTAAACCTAATTTCGGAAGTAGTGCGCTGTATAGCACATCACCAAATGAAAACAGCGCACCACTTCCGAAGTTAGGTTTAACCTGGGTGCTGCGGATAGAGCTGATTTTCTGCTCTCAAGAGAGTAGAGGGATATTTTGAAATCAATCCCATAAGCAAAATTATTTTGCAGTTACTTGGCTGTCAAACATTTCCCCTCTTCAAATTTTGTTTTCCATGCTGCCTGAAGGCGCACAAATGCGCGAGACTCTATATGACTTTACGATGGTTTATATCCATTCCAACTCCAATCGGCTATTGAATCTCGTGAAATTTCGTAATAAGTGCTTTTTAATGGCATTCCTACTAATTTTCTACTCGAAACATAATATGAAAATATATGTTGCAAAGAATGCAAAACTAAAACTAAGTTTATTTAAAAAAAATTGCCAAATAATAGCAATACTTCTCAATATAGGATCTGAAACGAACATAACCACAATCATCAATGTTTGGCTCCGGCACAATAGAAAAGTTTGGCTTCAGTTTGACAACCAAATCGATTCTATTCGCAGCACCCAGGGTTTAACGTACGAACTGTGAGAAAAATCCAAGGAAAAATCCAACTTTGTTAGCGGCTATAATTCGGATTTGCACTGAATTGATAATATTTCTAAATCAAAGAGGACGCAAAAAAGTTCCCTATTGGTTTGAACATCTACGGAGGCGCAAAATAGAGGAATTCGTATAGGAGGGCGGAGATCCTATAGAGGAAATATTTCTAAATCCATTTATGGCGCAAAAGAAAGTTTGAATAATACGTTCTAGGGGAGCGGAAATCCCGTAGAGGACATATTTTTAAAACTAAGGGGAGCAAAAAAGTTAGAGGAATGCGTGTAGGAGGGCTAAAATTATTTTTCTGGTTCAAGGCATATATATAGGAGGGCGGAGATCCAGCAGAGGGCATATTTCTAAATTAATGAGGGCGCAATAATGTTCGAATAATACATTTTATGGGGAGGAAATCCCGAAGCGGACAACTTTTTTAAATCTACAGGGGCGCAAAAAAAAGTTAAAGGAACACGTATAGGAGGGCGGAGATCCTTCAGAGGACATATTTCTAAATCTACGGGGGCGCAAACAATTCGAATAATACGTTTAAGGGGAGCGGAAATCCCGTAGAGGACATATTTTGAAATCTACGGGGGCGCAAAAAAATTCGAATAATACGTTCTAGGGGGCGGATATCCCGAAGCTGACAATTTTTTTAAAATCTACAGGGCGCAAAAAAGTAAGAGGAATACATATAGGAGGGCAGGGATCATGCAGACGTCATATTTCTAATTCTACGGGGGCGCAGAAAAGTTTGAATATTATGCATCTCGAGATAAAATAGAATACTGCGGCTTCCTGCTGGTTGCTTTTCAGGTAATCGCAACGGTCACTAAACATAACAGAGTCAATAAAAATCTCACCCACCGTATGCACTTGTCATGATAAACACTCACCATGTACTCAGTGACTCCGGTTGCCTCTCACTAATACAATCGAACACTGCTGTCATTTCGCGAAAAGCACGTGGTTTTGTTTTGAGCGGGAAAAATCTGCCTATCTTTTAACACGGCGGCTATCTTGACGTTTACCTTCGCAGTCGAGCCTGCGAGTGTAACACCGCCGCAGCACTCTAGAAAAAGATAAGCGCGACAATAATACGTTCTCGGGGGCGGAAATCCAAAAGCGGACATTTTTTTTTTTAATTCTACCGGGGCGCAAAAAAAAGTTAGAGGAACACCTATAGGAGGGTGGAGATCCTGCAGAGGACATATTTCTAAATCCACGGGGCGCAAAAAGTTTGAATAATACGTTCTAGGGTAGCGGAAATCCCGTAGAGGACATATTTTGAAATCTACGGGAATTCGTATAGGAGGGCGGAGATCCTGCAGAGGACATATTTTCATATCCACGGGGGCGCAAAAAAGTTCGAATAATACGTTCTAGGGGGCGGAAATCCCGAAGCGGAAAATTTTCTTAAAATCTACAGGGCGCAAAAAAAGTAAGAAGAATACATATAGGAGGGCGGAGATCCAGCAGAGGGCATATTTCTAAATTAATGAGGGCGCAATAATGTTCGAATAATACATTTTATGGGGCGGAAATCCCGAAGCGGACAATTTTTTTTTAATCTACAGGGGCGCAAAAAAAGTTAAAGGAACACGTATAGGAGGGCGGAGATCCTTCAGAGGAGATATTTCTAAATCTACGGGGGCGCAAACAGTTCGAATAATACGTTTTAGGGGAGCGGAAATCCCGTAGAGGACATATTTTGAAATCTACGGGGGCGCAAAAAAGTTCGAATAATACGTTCTAGGGGGCGGATATCCCGAACCTGACAATTTTTTTAAAATCTACAGGGCGCAAAAAAGTAAGAGGAATACATATAGGAGGGCGGAGATCCTTCAGAGTACATATTTCTAAATGCACGGGGGCGCAAAAAAGTTTGAATGATACGTTCTAGGGGGTGGAAATTCCGAAGCGGACAATTTTTTTTAATTCCACCAGGGCGCAAAAAAAAGTTAGAGGAACACTTATAGGAGGATGGAGATCCTGCAGAGGACATATTTCTAAATCTACGGGGGCGCAAACAGTTCGAATAATACGTTTTAGGGGAGCGGAAATCCCGTAGAGGACATATTTTGAAATCTACGGGGGCGCAAAAAAGTTGAAGAAATTCGTATAGGAGGGCGGAGATCCCGAAGTAGACAAGCAGAGGGCATATTTCTAAATTAATGAGGGCGCAATAATGTTCGAATAATACATTTTATGGGGCGGAAATCCCGAAGCGGACAATTTTTTTAAATCTACAGGAGCGCAAAAAAAGTTAAAGGAACACGTATAGGAGGGCGGAGATCCTGCAGAGGACATATTTCTAAATCTACGGGGGCGCAAACAGTTCGAATAATACGTTTTAGGGGAGCGGAAATCACGTAG
Organism: Armigeres subalbatus; assembly: GCF_024139115.2. NCBI lineage: Eukaryota > Metazoa > Arthropoda > Insecta > Diptera > Culicidae > Armigeres > Armigeres subalbatus. Next base: position 193,183 of record NW_026942958.1, on the reverse strand, counting down.
AGGACATATTTTGAAATCTACGGGGGCGCAAAAAAGTTGAAGAAATTCGTATAGGAGGGCGGAGATCCTGCAGAGGACATATTTTCATATCCACGGGGGCGCAAAAAAAGTTCGAATAATACGTTCTAGGGGGCGGAAATCCCGAAGCGGAAAATTTTCTTAAAATCTACAGGGCGCAAAAAAAGTAAGAGGAATACATATAGGAGGGCGGAGATCCAGCAGAGGGCATATTTCTAAATTAATGAGGGTGCAATAATGTTCGAATAATACATTTTATGGGGCGGAAATCCCGAACCGGACAATTTTTTTTAATCTACAGGGGCGCAAAAAAAGTTAAAGGAACACGTATAGGAGGGCGGAGATCCTTCAGAGGAGATATTTCTAAATCTACGGGGGCGCAAACAGTTCGAATAATACGTTTTAGGGGAGCGGAAATCCCGTAGAGGACATATTTTGAAATCTACGGGGGCGCAAAAAAGTTCGAATAATACGTTCTAGGGGGCGGATATCCCGAAGCTGACAATTTTTTTAAAATCTACAGGGCGCAAAAAAGTAAGAGGAATACATATAGGAGGGCGGAGATCCTTCAGAGTACATATTTCTAAATGCACGGGGGCGCAAAAAAGTTTGAATGATACGTTCTAGGGGGTGGAAATTCCGAAGCGGACAATTTTTTTTAATTCCACCAGGGCGCAAAAAAAAGTTAGAGGAACACTTATAGGAGGATGGAGATCCTGCAGAGGACATATTTCAAAATCCACGGGGCGCAAACAGTTCGAATAATACGTTTTAGGGGAGCGGAAATCCCGTAGAGGACATATTTTGAAATCTACGGGGGCGCAAAAAAGTTGAAGAAATTCGTATAGGAGGGCGGAGATCCCGAAGTAGACAAGCAGAGGGCATATTTCTAAATTGATGAGGGCGCAATAATGTTCGAATAATACATTTTATGGGGCGGAAATCCCGAAGCGGACAATTTTTTTAAATCTACAGGGGCGCAAAAAAAGTTAAAGGAACACGTATAGGAGGGCGGAGATCCTGCAGAGGACATATTTCTAAATCTACGGGGGCGCAAACAGTTCGAATAATACGTTTTAGGGGAGCGGAAATCCCGTAGAGGACATATTTTGAAATCTACGGGGGCGCAAAAAAGTTGAAGAAATTCGTATAGGAGGGCGGAGATCCTGCAGAGCACATATTTTCATATCCACGGGGGCGCAAAAAAGTTCGAATAATACGTTCTAGGGGGCGGAAATCCCGAAGCGGAAAATTTTCCTAAAATCTACAGGGCGCAAAAAAATGAAGAGGAATACATATAGAAGGGCGGAGATCCAGCAGAGGGCATATTTTTAAATTAATGAGGGCGCAATAATGTTCGAATAATACATTGTATGGGGCGGAAATCCCGAAGCGGACAATTTTTTTTAATTTACAGGGGCGCAAAAAAAATTAAAGGAACACGTATAGGAGGGCGGAGATCCTTCAGAGGACATATTTTGAAATCTACGGGGGCGCAAAAAAATTCGAATAATACGTTCTAGGGGGCGGATATCCCGAAGCTGACCATTTTTTTAAAATCTACAGGGCGCAAAAAAGTAAGAGGAATACATATAGGAGGGCAGAGATCATGCAGACGTCATATTTCTAATTCTACGGGGGCGCAAAAAAGTTTGAATAATACGTTCTCGGGGGCGGAAATCCAAAAGCGGACAAGCGTTTTTTAGTTATGCCAGGGCGAAAAGAAAAGGTAGAGGACCACCTATAGGAGAGTGGAGATACTGCAGAGGACATATTCCTAAATCCACTGGGGCGCACAAAAGTTTGAATAATACGTTCTAGGGGAGCGGAAATCCCGTAGAGGACATATTTTGAAATCTACGGGGGCTCAAAAAAAATTCGAATAATACTTTCTAGGGGGCGGATATCCCGAAGCTGACCATTTTTTAAAATCTACAGGGCGCAAAAAGTAAGAGGAATACATATAGGAGGGCAGAGATCATGCAGACGTCATATTTCTAATTCTACGGGGCGCAGAATAGTTTGAATAATACGTTCTCGGGGCGGAAATCCAAAAGCGGACATTTTTTTAATTCTACCGGGGCGCAAAAAAGTTAGAGGAACACCTATAGGAGGGTGGAGATCCTGCAGAGGACATATTTCTAAATCCACGGGGCGCAAAAAGTTTGAATAATACGTTCTAGGGTAGCGGAAATCCCGTAGAGGACATATTTTGAAATCTACGGGGGCGCAAAAAAAGTTGAAGAAATTCGTATAGGAGGGCGGAGATCCCGAAGTAGACAAGCAGAGGGCATATTTCTAAATTAATGAGGGCGCAATAATGTTCGAATAATACATTTTATGGGGCGGAAATCCTGAAGCGGACAATTTTTTTAAATCTACAGGGGCGCAAAAAAAGTTAAAGGAACACGTATAGGAGGGCGGAGATCCTGCAGAGGACATATTTCTAAATCTACGGGGGCGCAAACAGTTCGAATAATACGTTTTAGGGGAGCGGAAATCACGTAGAGGACATATTTTGAAATCTACGGGGGCGCAAAAAAGTTGAAGAAATTCGTATAGGAGGGCGGAGATCCTGCAGAGGACATATTTTCATATCCACGGGGCGCAAAAAGTTCGAATAATACGTTCTAGGGGCGGAAATCCCGAAGCGGAAAATTTTCTTAAAATCTACAGGGCGCAAAAAATGAAGAGGAATACATATAGGAGGGCGGAGATCCAGCAGAGGGCATATTTCTCAATTAATGAGGGCGCAATAATGTTCGAATAATACATTTTATGTGACGGAAATCCCGAAGCGGACAATTTTTTTAATCTACTGGGGCGCAAAAAAATTAAAGGAACACGTATAGGAGGGCGGAGATCCTTCAGAGGACATATTTTGAAATCTACGGGGGCGCAAAAAATTCGAATAATACGTTCTAGGGGGCGGATATCCCGAAGCTAACTATTTTTTTAAAATCTACAGGGCGCAAAAAAGTAAGAGGAATACATATAGGAGGGCAGAGATCATGCAGACGTCATATTTCTAATTCTACGGGGGCGCAAAAAAGTTTGAATAATACGTTCTCGGGGGTGGAAATCCAAAAGCGGACAATTTTTTTTTTAATTCTACCAGGGCGCAAAAAAAAGTTAGAGGAACACCTATAGGAGGGTGGAGATCCTGCAGAGGACATATTTCTAAATCCACGGGGGCGCAAAAAGTTTGAATAATACGTTCTAGGGTAGCGGAAATCCCGTAGAGGACATATTTTGAAATCTACGGGGGCGCAAAAAAATTCGAATAATACGTTCTAGGGGGCGGATATCCCGAAGCTGACCATTTTTTTAAAATCTACAGGGCGCAAAAAAGTAAGAGGAATACATATAGGAGGGCAGAGATCATGCAGACGTCATATTTCTAATTCTACGGGGGCGCAAAAAAGTTTGAATTATACGTTCTCGGGGGCGGAAATCCAAAAGCGGAAAATTTTTTTTTAATTCTACCAGGGCGCAAAAAAAAGTTAGAGGAACACCTATAGGAGGGTGGAGATCCTGCAGAGGACATATTTCTAAATCCACGGGGGCGCAAAAAAGTTTGAATAATACGTTCTAGGGTAGCGGAAATCCCGTAGAGGACATATTTTGAAATCTACGGGGGCGCAAAAAAATTCGAATAATACGTTCTAGGGGGCGGATATCCCGAAGCTGACCATTTTTTTAAAATCTACAGGGCGCAAAAAAGTAAGAGGAATACATATAGGAGGGCAGAGATCATGCAGACGTCATATTTCTAATTCTACGGGGGCGCAGAAAAGTTTGAATAATACGTTCTCGGGGGCGGAAATCCAAAAGCGGACATTTTTTTTTTAATTCTACCGGGGCGCAAAAAAAAGTTAGAGGAACACCTATAGGAGGGTGGAGATCCTGCAGAGGACATATTTCTAAATCCACGGGGGCGCAAAAAAGTTTGAATAATACGTTCTAGGGTAGCGGAAATCCCGTAGAGGACATATTTTGAAATCTACGGGGGCGCAAAAAAATTCGAATAATACGTTCTAGGGGGCGGATATCCCGAAGCTGACCATTTTTTTAAAATCTACAGGGCGCAAAAAAGTAAGAGGAATACATATAGGAGGGCAGAGATCATGCAGACGTCATATTTCTAATTCTACGGGGGCGCAAAAAAGTTTGAATAATACGTTCTCGGGGGCGGAAATCCAAAAGCGGACAATTTTTTTTAATTCTACCAGGGCGCAAAAAAAAGTTAGAGGAACACCTATAGGAGGGTGGAGATCCTGCAGAGGACATATTTCTAAATCCACGGGGGCGCAAAAAAGTTTGAATAATACGTTCTAGGGTAGCGGAAATCCCGTAGAGGACATATTTTGAAATCTACGGGGGCGCAAAAAAAATCGAATAATACGTTCTAGGGGGCGGATATCCCGAAGCTGACCATTTTTTTTTAAATCTACAGGGCGCAAAAAAGTAAGAGGAATACATATAGGAGGGCAGAGATCCAGCAGACGTCATATTTCTAATTCTACGGGGCGCAAAAAGTTTGAATTATACGTTCTCGGGGCGGAAATCCAAAAGCGGAAAATTTTTTTAATTCTACCAGGGCGCAAAAAAAGTTAGAGGATCACGTATGGGAGGGCGGAGATCCTGCCGAGGACATATTTCTAAATCCACGGGGGCGCAAAAAAGTTTGAATAATACGTTCTAGGGTAGCGGAAATCCCGTAGAGGACATATTTTGAAATCTACGGGGGCGCAAAAAAATTCGAATAATACGTTCTAGGGGGCGGATATCCCGAAGCTGACCATTTTTTTAAAATCTACAGGGCGCAAAAAAGTAAGAGGAATACATATAGGAGGGCAGAGATCATGCAGACGTCATATTTCTAATTCTACGGGGGCGCAGAAAAGTTTGAATAATACGTTCTCGGGGGCGGAAATCCAAAAGCGGACATTTTTTTTTAATTCTACCGGGGCGCAAAAAAAAAGTTAGAGGAACACCTATAGGAGGGTGGAGATCCTGCAGAGGACATATTTCTAAATCCACGGGGGCGCAAAAAAGTTTGAATAATACGTTCTAGGGTAGCGGAAATCCCGTAGAGGACATATTTTGAAATCTACGGGGGCGCAAAAAAATTCGAATAATACGTTCTAGGGGGCGGATATCCTGAAGCTGACCATTTTTTTAAAATCTACAGGGCGCAAAAAAGTAAGAGGAATACATATAGGAGGGCAGAGATCATGCAGACGTCATATTTCTAATTCTACGGGGGCGCAGAAAAGTTTGAATAATACGTTCTCGGGGGCGGAAATCCAAAAGCGGACATTTTTTTTTAATTCTACCGGGGCGCAAAAAAAAGTTAGAGGAACACCTATAGGAGGGTGGAGATCCTGCAGAGGACATATTTCTAAATCCACGGGGGCGCAAAAAAGTTTGAATAATACGTTCTAGGGTAGCGGAAATCCCGTAGAGGACATATTTTGAAATCTACGGGGCGCAAAAAAGTTGAAGAAATTCGTATAGGAGGGCGGAGATCCTGCAGAGGACATATTTTCATATCCACGGGGGCGCAAAAAAGTTCGAATAATACGTTCTAGGGGGCGGAAATCCCGAAGCGGAAAATTTTCTTAAAATCTACAGGGCGCAAAAAAAGTAAGGAGAATACATATAGGAGGGCGGAGATCCAGCAGAGGGCATATTTGTAAATTAATGAGGGCGCAATAATGTTCGAATAATACATTTTATGGGGCGGAAATCCCGAAGCGGTCAATTTTTTTTTAATCTACAGGGGCGCAAAAAAAGTTAAAGGAACACGTATAGGAGGGCGGAGATCCTTCAGAGGAGATATTTCTAAATCTACGGGGGCGCAAACAGTTCGAATAATACGTTTTAGAGTAGCGGAAATCCCGTAGAGGACATATTTTGAAATCTACGGGGCGCAAAAAATTCGAATAATACGTTCTAGGGGCGGATATCCCGAAGCTGACAATTTTTTAAAATCTACAGGGCGCAAAAAAGTAAGAGGAATACATATAGGAGGGCGGAGATCCTTCAGAGTACATATTTCTAAATGCACGGGGCGCAAAAAGTTTGAATGATACGTTCTAGGGGTGGAAATTCCGAAGTGGACAATTTTTTTTATTCCACCTGGGCGCAAAAAAAAGTTAGAGGAACACTTATAGGAGGATGGAGATCCTGCAGAGGACATATTTCTAAATCTACGGGGGCGCAAACAGTTCGAATAATACGTTTTAGGGGAGCGGAAATCCCGTGGAGGACATATTTTGAAATCTTAGGGGGCGCAAAAAAGTTAGAGGAATACGTATAGGATGGCGGAGATTCTGCAGAGGATATATTTCTAAATCCTCGGGGGCACAAAAAAGTTCGAACAATACGGAAATCGGAAGCGGATTTTTTTTTGTTTTAATCAACAGTTGCGCAAAAAAGTTAGAGGAATACGTATAGGAGTACGGAGGACATATTTCTAATTCTATGGGGCTTGAAAGTTCGAAAATTACGTTCTAGGGGAGCGGAAATCCTGTAGAGGACATATTTTGAATTCTTAGGGGGTGCAAATAAATTAGAGGAATACGTATAGGAGGGCGGAGATCCTGCAGAGGACATATTTCTAAATCCACGGGGCGCAAAAGTTTGAATGATACCTTCTATGAAGGCGGAAACACTAAAGAGGATTTGTTTTCGAACTACAGGGGAGCAAAAAAGATAGAGGAATACGTATAAAATTCCAAAATCTACTTGGGCGCAAAAAATAGAATAATACGTTCTAGGGGATGGGAATCGTGTAGAGGACTTTTTAATCTACGGAGGCGCAAATCAGTTAGAGGAATACATATAGGAGGGCGGAGATCCTACAGAGGACATATTTCAAAATCTACAGGGGCACAAAATAGAGAAATTCGTATAGGAGGGCGGAGGTCCTTCAGAGTACATATTTCTAAATCCACGGGGGCGCAAAAAAGTTTGAATGATACGTTCTAGGGGAGCGGAAACTCCGTAGAGAACATATTTTGATTTCTAAGGGCCGCAAAAAAGTTAGAGAAATAAGTATAGGAGGGCGGAGATCCTGTAAAGGAAATATTTCAAAATGTACGGGGGCGCAAACAGTTCGAAAAATACGTTTTAAGAGAGCAGAAATCCCATAGAGGACATATTTTGAAATCTAAGGGGGCGCAAAAAAGTTAGAGTAATACATATAGGGGTGGAAATCCTTCAGAGGACATATTTCTAAATCCACGGGGGCGAAAAAAAGTTTTAATAATACGTTCTAGGAGAGCGGAAATCCCGTGGAGGACATGTTTTTAAATCTGCAGGGGCGCAAAAAAAGTTAGAGGATCACGTATGGGAGGGCGGAGATCCTGCCGAGGACATATTTTTAAATCTACAGGGGCGCTAACAGTTCGAGTAATACGTTTTTGGGGAGCGGAAATCCCGTAGAGGACATATTTTGAAATCTACGGGGGCGCAAAAAAAGTTAGAGGAATACGTATAGGAGGGCGGATATATTTAAATAAATTCTACGGGGGCGCAATAAAGTTCAAAAAATACGTTCTAGATCCCGTAGAGGACTTTTTTTTAATCTAAGGAGGCGCAAATCAGTTAGAGGGATTCGTATAGGAGGGCGGAGATCCTGCAGAGGACATATTTCAAAATCTACGGGGGTGCAAAATGTTCGAATAATACGTTCTAGGGGAGCGGGAATCCCGAATAGGAAACATGGAGAATATAAGGGGGAACGATTTCAGAATGGTAGGAGCAGTAAAAGCGATCTTAGAGAGCGGACAATTTTTCAGAAGAAAACTATTTTTCGTTTCGGTGAAAAGAGGGCAAAAAAAAAATTTTTTTTGGTCCCGAGAGCTGGTTACTCAGTGAGTAACTTGGAGTAACCACCATGACAGCACTGTGCCAAACAAAGATCCGCACTCTTAGACTTAAGGATTTAAAATTGTCTGTAACGTTTTAGCTGTTTATGAAGTCTTTTTGTTGGGACTAGTTGTTAATAAATTATCACTAACACACGAATTTTCCCGGTACATTTATGTAACGGACGTCACCGGACCGTCTTTCGTCACCACTCCGGACCAAACTTCTAAATAGAATAGAGCGCGATTCCTTCCAGAGCATGCCTTTTCATTTTTTTTCATCATGGCTTCTCTAAACTTCTGCAAGCCATTCTTCATATGGAATGAGTCGTATAACCATAGGCGTAACTAGAGTCTCGGTCTAGGGGGGGCCATGGCACCAGCTGGTGTGATGTAATTTTCAAAGGCGATTTAAAGCACTGTGCGCATGGATTGCAATATAAATTGTTTGACTAAGTTTATCGCTCATTCGTCCTAGAACTAACATAAAAAATCGCGAATAATACAATTGATTTCCAATGATGCTGTGATTGCTTCAAAACGCTGTGTCTGTGTCAACTTGTCTTCTCCATGTTACTAAATGTGGATAAGTGTGTAATCTAAGATTCAAGAATCTTCTTCGAATTATCTATAAATGAAATTCGATATGAGTATATTTCTGAAAGTTTTCAAGCATTTCCATAATTACTTAATGCATAAAGATCTCGATTTTTTGAAGCAAGAAATTTTTGAAACTCTTTAGATGTGGAATAAATTCCACGGAATTTTGTCATAATCAATATGAGTATTCATGCAATTCCAAAATGTATGCTATGTGCTGAAATAGTTAAGTACCGATGAACACAAATTTGGAATCCTAAAGTGTTTTTTATGAGTCATAAATTCCATGAGTCATAAATCAAATTCCAGAATAACATAAGGTTTTTGTAGTTACTGACGTTAGGAAGAGGCTTTATTATGGTTTGAGAAGCAACCAAATCGATCTGAATTGTACTGCAAAAGAAATGTTTTCTGATATTTTTTTTATCCTAAAAAACAAATTCTAACTAAAGCAGGCACAAAAGAGTTTTTCGATGATCCTTATGAAATCACCAAAAAATTAAATGGAACAAGATCTTTTGAGGATTATAAAAATATTTCTTTATTGTCTTTCTCTGTTGTGAGTGCGAAGGTTGCCTAAGTTTTGTCCTAATACTTTCAATGGAATGCGTTGTTGATTTTTCTGTCATTGTAACAAAGATTCTTAAGTTTTATAATTTTATATCTTTCTGTGCCAGAATTATATAGCGAGAGCAAAAAGCTCCATAGGAATTTGATCAACTGGTTTGCGGCATACATTGCGATTAACTCGAAGATTTTCGAAAGAATGGTCGTTCGAAATTTCATTGACCGGATTTGTGTACATGTGCTAATTTTGATGTAGTTGCTTCAGTCTTTTTTGGAGCGGATGGTAGTTTAATAGAACAGAAATATTTATATCTTAATACAATTATGTTTTTATGTTTCTGCGACCAGGATACTAGTCAAACAAATGCAGAACAAATTTATTATTTTAAGCTAGCAACTGGATTAGAAGCGGCATTGATTTTAGCTTAAAAATCGAGAAAATGTTCCCGGGGGTCCAACTTAAATATTTCGATGCTTTGCTGAACAAATGATCATAGATGTGATAACGTAACAAAAAATATGTTTATAGAATTCATAATCAAAATTAAGAAATATGTAGGAAATATGTAAATGAAATAAAAACTGACTAAGTTGGAATTACTTTTCAAAATTTTCTGGGGGGGGGCACAAGTAGGTCTGGAGGGGGCCAGCCACCCCCCCCCCCCGGCCTCCCCTTATTTACGCCAATGCATATAACGGATGCGTTCTCGGTGCAACGTTGGTTTTCTTACAGACTAAAAACAATTGAATTAATTGCAAGGAGGTGTCCAAACTAATAATTTTAAATTCCGATTGTTGGCTACATGCAAAGCCTTTACAATCCTAACCGGACACTTGTTTTCCGTTTAATTTAAAATAAATAATGAATAAATAAATAATGGATCTATCTCAATAAATAGGAAATAAATAAATAATGTCTCTGAATAAATAGTAATAAATAATGCCTAGTAATAAATAGTGAAATAAATAAATAAATAAGGAAATAAATAAATAAATAAGTGAATAAATAATCCATCTGAAAAAAAAGATCGGAATACATAACAAAAGTTAATAAATAATAAATAAAGACACCTTAAGCTACTAAGCGTAAAATAAACATCGTAATCAAACCCAAAAATGTGGAAACAGACGGTTATTATACACTTAGACATTTAAATTAGAAATTTAAACATACAATTTGAATAAAAAAATAACAATAAATATTTTCCGAACCATCAGCTGGCCTTTCCAACACATAACAACATTGTTACCAAAAACGGTTGGTAACAAATCCTAGTCTGGGTGGATAATATGGTTTGCTACTGATGCCCAGTCGCCTTGGTAGAGTAGATCAATTTGTCCGATCTCCAGAGTGATTTCAAGAACTTAGAACATACGGTTTGAAAATATCTCAACCATATTTCATGCGCATGGCCTCTAAGGGCCTGTATGAACACCATGAGGTGCTATTGATTTTGACAATTGACAGAATGATTTGGAGAAATTAGAACATCCGGTTTGAACATATATAGAAAAAAAAAACAGCAATAAAATTGATAATGCGCGATATTTGAGTGAATTTTTGTCCATATAAGAGTGGCCAACTGACGATCCATCCATCTGACGATTATTTTGGATATATAAACTTGTGATTTTGGCTGAGAACGCCTGAGATATTGCTAAGTCAAATCCGGGTCAATATGGACCCGAACACCATAAGTGCGAGTTTTTTTTTAGCCCTTTAGGAACGTGGTACAAAGTAGGTCAACGTTCCGGAACATAATTTTTAACAAAATAGGAAAAGTCAAGTAGTTTCAGACCTTCACATTGTTGCGTTAAAAAGTTATAACAATGTGAATGCTCGATAAGGTTCATATTGACCCGAAAACGAGGGGTTGGCGGAGCGCCGGAGCCACTAAACCCACCCAAGAAATGGAAGTTTACTTGAGTTACCCTCACTACTAATACCCTGGTTCCCCCAGGAACTGCCTCCCAACATTACTTCTAGTGGATATGCAGTACTTAATGTACTCGCTCATTCACGCTCACACAGGCGTATGAGGCTTACTTGGGTGCTCTCTCTAACATACCCTCTGACACACCCTGACACTCTTTCTGGCGCACCATGTGAGACTAACTTGGATGCTCATCCTACCACCTGATTCACGCTCTAGCATACCAATCTAAGACTTATTTGGGTGCTCACTCTAGCACACCCTGCCACTGCTCCTGATACACGCTCTGGCACACCATGGGGGACTTACTTAGGTTCTCACTTCTGACATGCCATGCGAGGCTGACTTGGGTGCTCACTTTTAACATACCACGTGAGGCTGGCTTGGATGCGAGTTTCAGTGTCAAATAGCGTAACAACAGTATGCAGAAAATATGCTCTCCCTACCGCACTACCCGAGCAGGAGAAATTGGCTCAATAATAATTAATTCTGTTATTGATACCATACTCTGTTATGAACTAGCCCTGCATAAGAGGTAAAATACCAAAGGAATAATACCAAAAACTTATATGCACAATACTTAAGCCATAACAAACTCAGTTATTAAATTGAATTTCAATACCAAATGCATAACCAATTATTATTCATTTGGTATTTAAATACCTAAGCATGTTATGCCTCAAGTATTCTGCATATAAGTTTTTGGTAGGGGAGGAGGTTCGGTTGTGGGCACCGTTCGGTTATGGGCACCCCTATGTATCTTTTGACAGATAAGAGATGCTGTCATTCTGACAACCGTCATTTATTTGCTATAATAGCATGATGTTTTGTGCTCAATATCAAACCGGATGGGCATCTCTACTTTGAACTAGAAACAAATAAATTTTTCGTACAAGAAAAACAACACGAAAGTTTTTTTTGGGCTTTTCAAAGTGTCATAAATTAAAGGATTTAATTCAAAAAGTGAGTTCTAATGCGTATTTACACAGTAAATTTAATCTATTTTGAGGCCCAATGTCGATTGTGTGTGTATGCGTCATCCTCTATCCCTCACCCAGCTGGGGGTGTTGGTCAAGTAGTACTACGAATAATTTGATCAGATCTCATGCTTTGTAATGGTGCCCCTTTTGTTATGAAGACTAGTACCACAAAAAGGAATCACTACTGAAGCAAGAAAGGGTTCTTCAGGAAGTGTAGGGAATGGGATGTACTAGTTGTTCATAACAGGTACAGCAAAACATCACAAGGACGCCCTTATTCATATTAACTACTCAGGGAGTAGAAGGTCGAGAAGAGCCACCGTAGCTAACTAAAGCTTGAACCGGATACCTGGGACTCCCACAATATCCGCGGCAATAGTAGCAAACGATGCCCTGTGCGTATTTAGTGGTAATGCATTTATATATTGGTGAAGCAATGAATGAAAGTAAAGTGAAGAATTGGAACGTTCTCACCAAATTGTCCATGTCATGGCTGCTTCAAACTAGTTCAGCTCAGCAGAAATTCCAGTGCGTTCTCGTTCTCAGCAGTCAATATTATGATTGCCCATGAATTAGGTAGAGTCCAAAAATTGAAAAATAGAATTCTTGATTTGTTGTACTTCCGTTCAGTTGCATATTGCTGTGCGTTACGATTCATACAAATAATTAAACCTTTCATATAAAAAGCGTTTCGAGGAAAGGATAGGTCAAAATCTTCAAATTTAGCGTTACGTTATTTGGAATGAATCTATTCTGGATATTCGAAGGACCATTTTGTGCATGAATGTCAATACTGTGTAATCAGAATGTACATGAATGAGCTGGAAAGCTTGAGCGATTGACTGCTCGTATGCTCTCCATTATGACCAGATCAGCTGTTCTTGCAGGAACAACAGATGTTTCGGACTAGCACCTCTTCAATGTAGATACTGGTGATCTCATTTGTTATACGCGCCTGCCACGTCAGAATCAATCAATATAGGGAAGGGAGAAATGATGATGCAATCACTCGCCTCTGCAAACCGAATATACCTCTGCACTTCCACAGTTCATGCAGAATTTGTTGGAATTTTGGGTTAGGTTCGAGCAGATCCGTCTTGGTTAACAGCTGCCAATGTGATAGATAGGAGAAGGTGCTGATGGAATTTCTGGTTGGATGTAGGAAACAGCTCTATGTTCATTTCCAATTCTATCAGATTACTGATAGAATACTCAGTTGAAGGTATAGGAATAATAATGGGGGGATAGGTCCATTTCCAGTTCGCGATTGCTAGAACATGAGAAATAAAGAAAGATACAAAGTGGGAGAAAGGAACGGACCTGGTATTGAACCCACGACCTCCTGCGTATGAGGCAGAAGCAGTAGCCATTGACTACCAGCCCGCTTGACATCAGAATATGTACTACGAATGCTTAAAAATATCGGTGCTGTTGAAATTCGATAGGCCAGTGTAGATGTTTTGATTTCTTCCCTTCAAGGTTCTTTCACAAAATCGAACCTGAATTTGATCCCACCCTTCCTCTCGTATCTTATGGAAGGTTTTTTTTGGACGGATTGTAACGCTTGGTCTAACTTCCTCATTTCCCTAAAGCGTTACAATTTTGTGAACAGACCTTAGGAAAGCGAAAGTCACTATCATTTACTGGGTGTCTTGCACATATTGGATACGTTACGGATACACAAGATAATATTTCTATTTTTGTATGATGGGTAAAATATTACTCCGGATATTCGAGCCATTTTCTCCGGTTAATCAGCCGATAATCAAGTCCGACCTGTATACCCAATCATAAACTGTGACAAAAACCCTTCAATTAAACGCTGGAAAAATCTAATGACAACACCGAGATACAAGCAAATTTGGAGTCACGAAAATTTCCGAACAGCGTTCAGGTCAAAAATACACCAATGGTGCATCTTATTGGTAATTTTGGATTTTTTATAAACTATTTTATTTTATTAGCATAGCATAGCATATGTATTGTATAAATCGTGGGTGGCTATACAATGCTCAATTGAGGAATCTACTATTTTATTTTATTGATAACAAAAACCATATGCGAAATATCCTAGAAAAATCTGAATGTTAAGAAATTATTTCCGATTTTTGTGAAATGTCTCACTTGCCAAAGACGATTTTGTACTATCCATTAATTCCACCACTTGATTTGCACTTGACAGATGTGTCCCACCTCAACAGTAAGGTCGTCTTCGTCTTACTTGAGCTCGACTCGACTCGACGTCGAGTCAAGTACAAACACTGAACGACCTACACCAGTCAACATCAAACTAATCAAGAAAATGGGATATAATCAAACTCTCTATGAAAGTCTGAATTTACTAAGTTTCTATAACAATACTATGAGTTCATGGGGTTTCTAGATAAGAAAAAAAACATTACATATTGTATCTCTAAAATCTGACAAAAAAGCATTTCGAATTTTTTTTAAACATCACTTAAATATTCATCAAGTACAACTTTTTTTTGGAAGAATATCAGAGAGAAATATTAACCTTATCCCTAGACACGCTTGTTGGTTGGCTTGCGTTTGTTGTGTGAATTTGTCTCCATGAAACTTGTCTCCATGTTTTTTTTTCACGAAGCTCTCTCTCAGCCTCTGTAGAGTACTCAGTTGTTGAATAGTTAATTCCTGTCCCTATAGAGTAAGGAAAAAATGTATTTACTAGGTTTATTGAATTATTACCATCAAGATAACCTAGTTGAAATTTCGGATATGTCACTCAATGGAACGCGTGGCATTTCATTACTAATCAAACAAAAGTAAGAAAACGACTCAATTCCATTAACGTATTTTTATACTAGTCATTCAGAATTTATCTATGCTAGGGAGTGGCCTGAAATGTTCTGTAGAGAAAATACGCAAATATAAAGCACTCATAAGTTCATTTGCGGTTACTTTTTGAGCAACAATTTAACAGCAATTCTTTCTTGCTAATCAGAATCAAATTGTTACGAAAATAGGTATTTGGAAAAATCTAACAATTTTCACCGAAGCTCAATGAGTTACCGTTTATCAATAATGCTTTGGATTGATCTTGCTTGGCTAATGGCTTTTACTGATCAAAATGTGTTTAAATATAAAACGACACTTGTTGTCGTTATTTCAACAAATTTTGATAATTTTTAATAAAATAAATCTGGTTGTGTTGGTAGCAGCCCAAAAAAATCATGTGATCTACCACATTCTGAATTGAAATTGTTGAAATGATTCTACTTGATAATAACCCAACCCTGTAGCATAGCTGCAGGGGCCCGATAATGAATCAGAATAGTTTCCATGTTTCCATGAAAAGTATTCAGCAAGTTTTTTTGATTGAGTTGGAAACGATGCAATTTGTAGTTTTCCACGGTTTTATTCGAAAAGTATGCTGAAGTTAACGTAGCTGCAATGTAGGCACCGCCGAAGTTCTTTAGTCTGATTCTCGCTGTCGGAACAGTGAGCGTGAGTTTAGTGCAAGTTTGATTAATTTTCCTTCGCCAAGGATGCAAGCTTTTCCAGTGTCCGCATGTAAACCTACCCTCGTGTATATTTGTATGCGTTTTAGAAATTGAATTTCTCATTCAACCAGACACATCCGCATCCATGTTTTAATTCACCTTCTCAAGAAAATTGATAGCGTGACTAGGCGCTGTTGATTGACCCGTACCGAATTATCCTATTAGATTAATGGTGTTTTTTCTTTCTTCTTACAACGTCTTTCTGCCACTAACAATGACAGGCAGTTTTGTTTGTCAGAATATCTCGGCGGAATGAAAACCGGTCGTCTGTCATCGATCGAAAAATCATATTTATCAACATTGCCATGACAAAGAATCCGAAGACAACATTTTGTTGGGACAGACATTGCCGATGTGCGGTATGTAGTTTGGATTGAAGGCTTGTTGGACTGAAATCCAGAACAATTTTTTTATAGACCGACAAACCGCAATGTGCGTGTTTTGCGATGGAGGAACAAGTTTTGTGATTTATTGGATGTCACAAGGAATTTATTGATTTGACATGGTGAAATTTCGGTCTCGGGTATTGCACTATGGGGGCATCCTTTCATATAAATGAAGTAGGTAGGTTGCAGGAGAATTCGCTTTCGTTGGTTGAGGCCCGAGGTAATAAACTTTGCGATATAAGAAGCATACATTTGGGCGAACGTATTTAGTACACTGATCGCGTGGATTGGTTGATCGTGCCCAGTTGAATGGTTGCTCGCTCACTCGTTCATTGCAGTCGTGAATGGGTGAGAGCTTTGTGAGGTTTAAAGAAGATCGTTAAGTTTATTTCATTGTAACCTAATCAACGGTAGCTTCTTTGCATTTATTCGCAATGTTTGTGAACTTCAGTTTGTATTCGAGTTGGCAGTCGATTCGGTTAAATTAGAAAAACTCATCAACAGTACATTTCTTTTATTTCGACAAAGTATGATGTCCCGTTCTAAGCTTAAATGTAAATCAAGTCAAGCACAGTTCTCGGGTATTTTCAACAACTCTGCACAGTAGGCTCGACCGTTTTATGATTGAACTACATTTGAGATGTGCTTGAAACATAAATATTGACAAGAAAAGTGGTAGATGTCGTCAGATCCATCACTTTCAGGATTCTTTCACGAACTGGCTTAATATGTATGAGCAATGGTAATACCTTTATTTAATTGAAAATGTAGTTTCAAAACCACAAAATATTGCTCTATCTATAAACATATGCACGTTTACGCAGATTAAATACAACCTGAGGTGATTGTCGCTCTATTCTCTGAGTTAATAATGTTTTATTAATAGTCGTGGATCAGCAATATTTTTGCAATCAAGAAACGATAGAAATGATACCGTTGGGTTGATGAACAAGGAGGGTTAAACAAATCGTATCAGTTGAGCATGCATATTTAATTTTTTTATGGTTTGTTAGAAGTTTTTGCAAAAGAATCGATGGATTTTTTTTAGTAGCTTTAGTAGCTTGTATAATTTAATTTACAAAACTTTGAAGTAAGCTTCAAACCACTCTATACATCGAACCATTAAACAACGCTTTTGGGACTGCTGAAAACTAGGGTGTTTAAATGAACATGACACTAAAATCAAGTGCAATACAAATGAACGAAATACGATATAAACTAATATTTTCTAAACGAATTATTTATTCGATGAAACTTTTCTTAAATTTATTTTAAAGTAATCGGAATACCTATATGCACAATACCAATGTTCATCTGGCTCACATTTGATGAAGTTTCAGTCCTCGATTGCCTATTGTATACTATATTTAGATAAGATTTTTTAGAATGATTCTGAATGAATGAATGATGATACTTGATGGCTCTTCGAGACCTACGCCGAACGGAGTATCCTTCTCCACTGACTCAATCCTGGGCCAATCACTTCCAGTTGCCCTGAACATTGAGCGCCCTCAGGTTTTCTTCAACTGCAACAAGCCATCATACTGCCTTCCACAAACCTGCGGCCTCTTCCGGGTTATCTACTAAATATTATCTTCGTTTGACGTTCTTCGCGCATACCAACAACGTGTCCATCCACCGTAGTTTTGCTGGTATTGATCGTGAGTCAATCCTCGATATCTTCTTCTTCTTCTTATTGGCATTACATCTCCACACTGGGACAGAGCCGCCTCGCACAGGTGTTCATTAAGCACTTCCACAGTTATTAACTGCGGGTTTCTTAAGCAGTTTCTGCTAACACGATGATACTTTTAGCCAGAGTCGACAATTTCAATCCAAAATGCCTAGACCGGCACCGGGAATCGAACCCAGCCACCCTCAGCATGGTCTTGCTTTGTAGCCGACGCGTCTTACCGCGCTATCAAGGTCACCCCCATCCTCGCTATCTCCTCCTCAAAGGCACAAAGCCTCTTCCACGGCACTGTGATCAATCCTGATAATATCGATTTCGTCCGCAAATCCCAGGAGCATATGCAATCTTGTGAAATAGTGGAATCAAAAATTTCAAACCATCGAACTGATCTGGAAAAAATTGAAAATATCGTTTTGACTCAAATCTTGAATAGACTCATATTCGAACACTCGTCACCGTTACCTTCTTCTCTTGGCTTAAGGTGAAGGTGGGTTGAGTACCAAAACAAAGCTTAGAAAGTATTGGTACAATAAAACTGTCGTATACTGTGTAGTATTGGTATTTATTTATAAAAAACAAAGAATATTGTAGAATTGGTTCAAAAAACAGCACCACCACGCTCACTCGATTCCGTCCCACTGCTCCGAGTGTCCAAAAACCGATTTGAACAAAAACTGGTTGAGCGCAAGTTCAAGTTGTATAAATACTAGTATGGGAAACTAAACCTTTTATTACACTGGCTACAGTGCCTCCCTCAAACGCTGGCGAAAAGAGAACCCACATAGCTGGAAGGCAACTTCCTGAGACTTCACTAAACGAAAACCGCACCGCAGAACAGATCCATTGATAACGTAACGCAAAATAGCATTGTATACCCACGTACACTTTTGTATGAAGCATTTGCCCCAGGCGATTGTGACTAACTAGACTAGAAGTATCTGCCCTGGTGCGATAGATATCATGGGTTAGTAATTTGAATATTAAACTTTTGTTTAATGCTGTTCGAACATTCGAATGCCGATGGGAGAAGGGTGCGGGAGGTGTGAGTTGACCCGTGGAAGGTCGTGCCATCTTGACTGCCATCGTGGTACTCTTCCAACTATGTCCAACCACCTTTCCGAAAACGTCACAATCAATTTGACGATTCGACGAATCGACCGATTTACTCTCAAAAAATATACACGTACTATAAAGTGTTTTTGCATTTCGATTTGCCCTGAGGTCAAACATGTGGAACTCGAGTACAAACACTTTCAGTAACTCGTCATACCACCGGGAACTGTAAAAGATTAAAAATGAATGATTTATAGTGTCAGCAATCTTCAGACAAATATTTATATTAATTCGTATTCATATCTAATAGAACAATAATTATAAATCCTTTATACTGACGTGAAAACACGCTTCAATAGAGTATAAGCACTTTTGTCTGCTCACATTTTACCTTCCAGCAAAATAATCAGAAACGGAAGTGTTTTACACTTCGAAGTCACTGAATAACCAGTAGAGACAATTTCAGTATATTTCAATTATAATCAAATTATTAATATACTTGAAATCGAATGACTGAAACTGAGTTCCAAATGTTATATCACTCGAATTTGAATAGTGGAAATGTTTGAACTGCAGAGAAAAAACTTTTGGAATCAAATGGTAGACTTATTTATATCCTATGTAAAAGTCTTGGATCGAACGTTTCGATTATTTTGCATGCAAATTTTCAGTTGGTATTTAAGATTCATGTCAATTTGTCAGTGCTTCTACTTCTAGCGCTTTTTGGATTGTGTCACTGGTCTTGCGTGCAAACTCTCTAATTGGCCATTTCAGCCACTGCGATGGACTCCGACTACAGTATAAAATGTTACAGCATATTGATGTAACAAAAAGGCTCCATTCGATTCTACTCATTTTCCATAACATTTTAAAATTACAGGCTATCATTACTATAGAGCTTGTATTCAATATTATGTATACAAGAAAAAGTTGGAATTTTACAGGTATTTGAACACAAAAATATGGGTTCAAATATTTCCATGTAGTAATTTTCAGAATTTTAACTGTTTGGAGTTTGGCGGCTCGCCTATTCTTGATGCTACAACAAATGTTGTATACTTGAATTTATTATTTTCTAGTGTAAAAACGAAATTGCCGGATGAATTCTACACTCACATAAAATTCGGCAATTAGTTTCCACCTGAAAACGCGTAACATTTACCTGATTTTCCGGTAGAATTCTCATTCTACGTGAAAATCAGGTAAATTCCTATTTAATATCGGAATTAGAAACAACTTCCTCAAAGCGATTTCGTGAGATTATGCTCAAAGCTGTAAAGATATGTATGTTAAGTTCATGGTTCATTCCAGCTTACTTAGGGTGTATTCCCCTAACGCTGGGTGAACACCTTCGTTTTGTTGCGGTGTAAGATTTACCATGGTCACATTGTCGCTCGAGGCAAATTCTGACCCAACGAATACCTTTCCCAATATCCAAGTCCGTGGTACTTATGAGGGTGTCTGGGTTGGGGCCTCTCATTAAGTAAGTGCTATCGACACTTCCTTCCCTCCCAAGTCACGTGAAGACAGGCGTGGTCAGATAGTAATTCTCATGCTTTTGTGATTTTATTCAAGATTGAAATCAGGCCACACCCACCTTGATTTCTGATAGTAATCTGAATAAAAGTTCAAAAGAAAATCATGAATATCATTAGTGTCCAATCTACGAAGTACACCAACTATGATATGCTATACTATGCTGCTATTCCAGCTTACTTAGGGTGTTATATCTTACACTAATTTTCCCTTTACCCGTAATGCTGGTAGACACCTTTCGTGATGTGTTGGAAGATCTACAACAAACATTACGGCTACAGGAAATCTGACCAACGAATACCTTCCTCATCCAACTCCGTGGTACTTATGAGGGTATCGCTAAGTCAGTGACCTCCCGTTAAGTAGTACTACATCAACAATTCCTTCCTCTCTAGTTACGTGAAGATGGGCGTGGCCAGGGTAGTAATCCTCATGCTTTTGTTATTTTTGTTTAAGACTGGAATCAGGACCATCCCTTCTTGTTTCTGATAGCATTCTAAATAAGGATCTCAAAAGTAAAACATGAGTATCACTAGTGCCCAATCTAGATTACACCGTAACAATGCTAATGCTAATGCTAATCTTACACTAATTTTACCCTTTCAATGGGCTCACGCACTGAGCGTGAACGATTCCAATTAGGTTTCGACTACAAGTAATCATATGTTAGAATTAGCTGAACAATACGTATTTAGACCCACTACTCTGTACCAAACACGTATTGGGTGTTATTTGTGCAACCTTTGTTATAGGTTATCCTGCATAAACTTATCAGTACAGTAACGGTTTCAACATATTCGAACTATTGACTCTCCGACCAATGCCTTTGCACAGAACTACCGCTGAATCTATTTCACCAAGCAAATTAGTCAATAAATCAGACATTTTAACTAAAATGTAGCATCCAAATATAACATTTGCTCTACGTTTCTTCGATATGGCATGTTATCTACCACAAAATGATAATCATCTAGGTTGACGTTTATCATTTCGTCTTTTATTGCCTATTCTACATATCTATCGAGGTTCTTCGCAGCCCATTTATTTACAGACAGGTCAAACACTACCAAAGTTTTAGATATAATTCACCGGAGACGTAAGTTTTACCTGAATTTTCTGAAGCATTTGCAGTTACGTGCTGCAAATTCAAGTGGAAACATCGTTAACATTATTTGGAGTCAAGGATTTATCGATCATTTAGTAATTACGTTCGATCATTTAGTAGTTTGTCAATAACTCATTCCAGAAGCTGAATTTTTAAAATGTGTTGAAGTTGGACTTCTAATGCGAAGTTTTTCTACAAATCTGCTTAATAGATTGTTGTTGAATTCCACTAACACGGAGTTATTGCTAGTTGCAGTAGTTTGAACTAAATTATTGGAATTTTGTTATCAATTAGTCTAGGTTACTGATACTATATCTATAACTCGTTACTGTAAATTCGAACATCGAAACATTTAGGTGCAGAAGAAACCTTCACTGAAATCCACCATACAAAACATTTTGAAATTCTTTCAAAAATTGATTGACACTACTAAATGATCGACACCTAAATGATCGATAACATCCTTATTTAATATATTCTTCTAGTAGTTTTCAGCATAACTAACTGTAAATCACTGTTTTCATGTTCATCCATATATTGTTCCTATATAAACTTCCAACGAGTTTAGTACTGTAATCGTTCAGTGAATATCCTCAAGGTTTTTTTAATTTGGTGAGCAGCACCCTCTCATAGAAGAGACCACCGGTCGCGTTTCATTGCCGACTTTGGAACTATTTGACTCAGGGAAAATTGTTGAACAATTTGTGCAAAAATTGGCAAAATCTCTTAAACGCAATCTAAATCACCTTCATCAGCTAAAGCTTCTTAGGGACCGCAAAGCCAAGCTACCTTTAACGGAATAACAAACGTAGCGTATACCGAAATTAGTGGATGGTTTATTTAAAATGATGTTAAACACAACGAAACTAGACAAAAATTTGATTCCAATTTATTGCTAGCTCAATGTTCATTCGTGCTGGACGGAAACGGAACAAGGGCAAACATGGCCATGTATCTTAGCTCTAAGCCATACCTGCGCAGGTTTTTGATGATCAGCCTGATTGGGCCTCTGGGCCTCGACGACTCTGATGCGCTCACTCGAAGGAAAACGATTGTCGATGCTAGATAAAATCAAGAACATGTATGAATTTGTCTCAACTACGTCACTCGACTGAAACGTCGCTGGTCGCTGCGACCCCAGTAAGTGCTCCAGCGACGCAGGCAATCAATGCATCGCCACACCACCAAACTGAAGCGCTCGCTGGTTGAGCGACGACGGTCCAGCGACGTTCCAGCGATGACCTGCATGACAATAGCTTCACGTAGATGACGGTGGTGTAATGGCGCCCACCGAGATGTCCACGATGTGATTTGGCGCGCAATAGAATGATCCGTGCGTATTATGACCGAAACAGAAATGCGGAGGCGGCTGGCGGCTGGAACGAGGGCGAGTGGCGGCTGGAACGGAAGCTTCGTTTTGTTCCGAGCGACGGCGGCGAATTAATACCGATTCTGTCCCTGGGCGATTCGCCCTTACGGATAGAGGACACGTCCCAAAGCAAGCTGTGCCTGTCCTTTCCACCAGGCAGGGATCGGTGAAACCTCTATCAGCAGAGATGTCCCATAGTTGGCAAAAATCTGTTCATTCATTTTCATAATTTTTAACAATCAAATTTATTCAGTGAGTGCACCTAATGGGGTGGTGTACCAATTGTCACATACATAATAACAACTATTTTTAAAAATAAGTAAAAGGCATGTGGGTGAACTTTATATATGAAGCAAAGTTTTACTTCCTGCTCTAGAATAGCTGTAAAAACAATAAAATTTGTTATAATCATCAAAATTGATTAATCCATAATAGGAACGCATGCACCAGTTGTGGCACTATTCTTAATTTTGGTTCCTTATTTGGCAAATCCATTGTTTTCTTATGGGACTGGCCAAATAGGGACCACTAGTGCAACAACTGGTGCAAAGGACGTCAAAATTAAACAAATCATTTTTACAATTATCTTTCTTGTTTTGGAGGAGATCAAAGGTTTTATCGTATCATATGAATATGCTTTATCGATATGAACTTGGTTTGCGGTGATTTGATTGGCCATTTGGCATATAAAGCACTAGTGCGACAACTGGTACACTAGCCTAGATGGTTATTTGAGTTTCCGAAATGTCACTTCAATCTGACAAAATGGTACAAACCAAAAACGCGTGGGCGCGCACAGCAAATACATCGGCGTATTACACGCTGTATTGCTATACACCTTCCACTTCGATAATATTATTTTGACAGATCGAAGTGACAATTCCAGTCACTCACTGAATGAATTAGAAAAATGTGA
This sequence comes from Armigeres subalbatus, assembly GCF_024139115.2. Taxonomy (NCBI): domain Eukaryota; kingdom Metazoa; phylum Arthropoda; class Insecta; order Diptera; family Culicidae; genus Armigeres; species Armigeres subalbatus. The sequence goes on along the minus strand of NW_026942958.1, from coordinate 169,628 downwards.
AAATAAAAGAGCAGATTTTTTGCCAACTGTAGGACATCTCTGTTTTCAGTTTAGATGAGGTTCGCGGCGTGCAATTGACGACACGCTGAAACAAATCGCGCTCTCGGATTGCTCGTCACAAAATTGACGGGTGAACCTTACCTTCGGCGATTAGCGATCGATGGGAGATTTTTCGCTGTAATGAGCTTGGCGACTTTATCGTTTCTCCAAATAACTACCTGCTTGAGGCGGGCCTTCAGAACACCACGGTTCTCGATGGTATCTGGGCGAAATTCGCGTCGTACCACGACGAAAGCTTGGAGGTCGTTGCTATACGACGGAAATTTCCAGCCGTACAAAAAACGCAGCGCGCTGCGCATCAACACAAATCACTTTAGTATTACGTTATAACGCTATTATAATTTAATTTTATCACCTTTTTTGTAGATATAATTTCAATAAAAACTTCATCATCAAACATCAGGGCATCAAATAGAATGGAATAAAGGCGGCCCAATAAAAATTTGAAATATATTTTCCATACTTAAGCCATACCTAATATACATTATTCGGTTCGCTCAATATATCTTTTTCTACATTGCCCATGGTTTCAGAGTTGACGTGACACCATTGCAGTTTCGCATGTATTTTGGATGATTTAGAGATAAACATCGCAAATCTAAACATTTCAACCGAACATTTTACAGACTACATTAAAATTCACGATAAGTGCAATTTAATACCTTTAATCCCTGCTCTTCGTATTACCCTTCCAAGCGATGTTGAATAGCAGGCACGAAGACCATCACCTTGCCGTAACCCTCTGCGGGTTTCGAAGGGACTCGAAATGCCCTGAAACTCGAACTACGCACATCACCCGATCCATCGTCGCTTTGATCAACCGCTGAGAGAGAAGCCAGCTAAAGATGAAATTGAGCAAATCAGATATACCCTAGCCCAGGATTCGATTCATGCGAAAAAACAAAGTTCCGCCAATTGTGGTATCTGTTGCCAGGTTACTGGAATGAGATTTAGAGTAACTTTCAGGGGATCAAGGTTTCATTTCAGATTTAGGAAGGGTGACTGCCGCGTTTTGCCGGGATCCTTGACGATCGCAAACGTCTTCTTCAGTATTTAACTGAGAAGCGCCATAAATTCTTCACATACGACGACAAAACTGAGCGATTGTTCAAAGTCATTTTGAAAGGTCTCCCAGTGGATAAATCACTGGATGAGATTAAATTGAAATTTCTCATACTTGGATTTTCACCAGGCCAAGTAATTAAGATGAAAAAGAAATCCTCTGGTCCTCCCAGAGGCATTTCTCAAATTTTATTTAGTTCATTTTAACAAAAGTGAACTAAATAATATGAAAAGTTGGAAAAGGCCTGTATTATGTCTCATGTCCGTGTTACATGGGAACATTACCGCGAGCCTGGGGTTCAAACCCACGTGCCGTAAGTGCCAAAGGTGGGGTCATGGAAAACATTGTCACATGGATGCTAAATGCATGATTTGGTGGAACCTCTCACGCCAAGGACGCATGTCCTGTGAGAGAAGATTCAATAAATTTAAGTCGCAAATTGTGGGGCAATCATAAATCCAATTTCTAGGAGACCTTCACGCAAAACAGTTTAAATTCCGTGCAAAATTGATGACAGGAAATTCAATCGGATCCCAGATTCGACGGTAGAAATTTTCAAACCTCAAATTTCGAAACGCATTACGGTCGAGCAATTCTCCCACAATTCACAAACAAATTTTGCCGCTCGTCAACGGGTACAAGCACTTCAGTAAATTCAATGTTTCCAATGTACCTCGTGCAAAACATCGCTGCCTGTAGACAAAATTTCTCTTCTCAAAATGAGGTTTATACCCATGTCCAAACGGAAAATAATGGTCATGTTGCAGTTCAGGTAGCGTGACTGCTTCCGTAGATTTTTAACTGAACAATTGCATCACATGATTGCAATGTTCACAAATACCATACGGAGGCTGTTCAGGTTGTGTATAAGTACCCAAAAAATGTTATCGGACTCCGTTTTAATGGATCTAAATAATTGTGGTGAAAGTTCTAAATTGAATGCCGCTCTCTAAAGGGTAAGGAAGATGAATTATAACTTCCTAACAGTTCATAATGTGCATATTGCCATTATACAGAAACTTATTTACAAGACTCTCCATTAAAAAGATCCAAATTATTTATCTACAGAAATGTCGTCTTGACAGCGCCTGTGGTGGGGTCGCCATTGTCATTAATAGACGTATCAAACATAAATTATCTTCGTTTGAACCAGTTTTGAAACCTTGGGAGTTTCTGTTGAAACAAATTTTGGTCAATTTTCCTTCATTGCACCCTTTTTTCAATGCAATGGGCAGCAAAAGAATTTGTTGAAAGCTGATCTTCAAATTCTGACTCGCAACAAATCAAAATTCTTCGTAATTGGTGCTTCATGCAAACCCGTTCATGGAATAATGCTCAAAGCAATTCCAACGCAAAATTTTATTTGAAGATTGTTCTGCGGGATACTACTATTCAATATCCCAATGGCCTACTTGTTTTTCTTCCAGTCGAAATCCTTCTATTGATTTGAGTTTGACGGATTCAAGTGCTGTGGCAATTTGGTAACTCATGCTGACTTTGACTCAGTCACCTTCCTGTGACATTTATCTCACGAAGCCATTTACAATCCAATCAGTCTACTTTTAATTATCATAGAGCTGATTGGGATTTATATAAAACATATATCGATAGGAATTTTGATGTTAATATTCCTTTGGATACCAAAAGTGATATTGACAATGCTGTCTATCTGTACAATTTAATTGTCGAAGCCAGAGTCATGCAATTCCTAAATGTGAAATTAAATTCAACTCCATTATTATTGACGACGATCTTTAGCTACTGATCCTGTCTTAAAATGTGAGGCGGAATACTACAAACTCGCGATCCCGCGTTGAAAGTTTTGGATTTGCAAAATGAAATTAAAAATGTTTCTTATTCTGAAAATACCAACTTTGAGAATAATGTCTCGAAGTTGGATCCAGTTCGAAACCCTTTTGGAAATTAACGAAAATTCTTAAAAAAACTCAAAAGCCAATTCCAGCGCTTAAAGGGAAATAAAATTTTATTAACAAATGGCGAAAAGGCTCAAAAACTTGCTCAGCAGTTCGAAAGTGCCCATAATTTTGTCTGAGTCTCTAGTCCAATTGAGGATCAGGTTACACAGAAGACATTCTCAACCAAGATAATGTTTTTGACCCTTCGTTGGGAACCAATTTGGATGAAGTGAGATCTATTACTAGAAAATTTAAAAATATAGAAAGCCCGGGTGATGATGGTATTTTCTACAACTTATCAAAAACTTCCTGAGAGCTCTTTATCCTTTTGGTTAATTTATTTAACAAATGTTTTCAATTGGCATACTTCCCAGATAAATGGAAAACAAAAGTTGTTCCAATTTTGAAGCCGGACAAAAATCCAGCTGAGGCTTCTAGTTATCGCAATCAGTTTGCTTTCTTCAATAAGCAAACTGTTTGAAAAATTATTTTAAATAGAATGATGGTTCATAATGACAATTCTATTTTTGCTGATGAGCAATTTGGTTTTCGCCATGGGCATTCAACTCATCAGTTTAATTACAGAACTTAATTCGCTCAACAAATCTGAAGGATATTCGACTGGAGTTCTCTTCTTGATATAGAAAAGCATTTGACAGTGTTTGGCATGAAGGTTTGATTGTAATGATGAATTTTAATTTTCCTCTGTACATTATTAAACTGATCCAAAATTATTTATCAGATCGCTCACTGCAGGTAAACTATCAGAATTCTAAATCTGATAGATTACCTGTAAACTAGTGTTCTAAGGCAGCTACAGGGCCCATTTTGTATAACATTTTACTTCTGACTTACCTGATTTACCACCAGGTGTCAAAATCTTTGTTTGCAGATGACAGGTCTCTCAGCCAAAGGGCATGCCTTCATGTCATTGTAGTAGATTGCAAAAAGTTTGGATATTTTCCACTTACTTGCAAAATGGAAAATTTCCGAATGCTTATAATTTTCCCATAAGCCGAGAGCTTCTTTTGAAACCTTCTAGCAGACATATTGTCACTATGAATGGGGTTCCAATTAATTAGTCTAGCAGAAGCTAAATGTTTAGGACTTCTGCTAGATCAAAATTAACTTTTAAAAATCACATTGAAGGCCTTCAAGCCAAATGTAACAAATATATTAAGTGTAATATCCACTTATAAACAGAAATAAACTTTGTCTTAAGAACAAACTTGATTTACAAATACAGACCTGCCATGTTGTATGCTGTGCCAATATGGACTAGTTGCTGCAATACAGAAAGAAGGCACTTCAGAGGATTCAAAATAAAATTCTGAAAATGATTCTGAAGTTGCCTCCGTGGTATAGTACCAATGAACTTCATAGAATTTCTTATTGAACATTCAACAAATGTCCCAAATAATTTCAATTTTAGACAAAAATCGTTGCATCTTCTCAACGATTAGCTCACCCTTAGTATAAATTAGGTTAAGTTTAGTTTAAGTAGAAAACATTGTAATTCCAATGGTTCAATTCAACCAGAGAAATATTCTAACTGCCAGAGGCATGAAATGTATTAATAATAACTAAAATGTAACATAGCAAATAAGGATGATAGTGTTAAGAAAACACGGAACACCTAGTCTAAGAGATGAATGCATGTATTAGATAATTAATATAAAATTAGCAAAAAAAAAAAAAGAGGAAGGGAGCCATCATTGACAGATCGCTCTATATCTTCTTCTTTATTTGTGTAGAAACCAGAAGAGCTCAACAAATCAAAGTAACATTTCATCGTCAGGAAGCAACATTTTCACTCCAATAAAACTCTGAATTAGCTGATTTTAATGGTTATGAACTTCATAACGTGCAACAAACCCGATTTCTCATAATACGGGATCATTCACATGGATAATTACGGGTTCAATTCATTTGTAGCAGAAATAGAAAAAGCTCGAACATAAATCGCCAAATAAATAATTTTTTCGACCATTTGAACATCTGCAGTGTTTACTTTTCGGTTCAGGTGACTGGATCCTGACATTAGGATGAACGTAAATAAAAGCAGCTGTCTTCTCTCTCTCAGATCAACCGTATCAGTTTATCCGGAAATCCGTTTTCGTGACTCAAGCCTTTCATGCCTTTCTGAAATTGGTGAGAATTGTCATACAGTAGTACACTCAGACGTGAATGACCGTTGGGGTTAAAACATTAAAAAAGCAGTACATTCAGTCAAATATTCCCTTGCATCGATACAAATGAAAATGCTACAGTGCATGTAATTTTCATTACCTAAACAGAACAATGGGTTCGATATTCTTCTTCTTCTTATTGGCTTACATCCCACACTGGGACAGACCGCCTCGCAGTTGTGTCCATTAAGCCTTCCACATTTATTAGCTGCGAGGTTCTAAGCCAGGTTACCATTTTGCATTCGTATATCATGGCTAACATGATACTTTCATGGGAAGTCGAGATAATTTCAATCGAAAATTGCCTAGACTGGCACCGGAATCGAACCCAGCCACCCTCAGCATGGTCTTGCTTTGTAGCCGCGTGTCTTACCTCACGGCTAATAGGGCCCTCATATTTCGATTTATAGCGATTATCATAAACAGGTTCTTTGGGTTCCCCAAACACACGCGACACGACGGTCGTGACGCGATTCTACCCTTGGCGACAGCGATTCTGTCGCCGTTGGTATGGAAGCGTAAATAGAATATTGCCTGCAGCGACCAACGATAGAATCGCGGCGACTAGTTGTCGCCGTCGCGGCGATGAAATCGCTTAGGTTTGAGGCCTTTCTCGTGCGATGCTTGTTTAAAAATTGGGAGATGATCGAATGTCCGGTAGGGATTGTCATTCTGAGGACCTGAATTGATTTTTACACTGATCCCTTTTGTATTAATAGAGTAAAATGTAAAAATAAAGTGTAATGTAATCATGCTCCAATTATGTTCACGTTATTTGATGTAAATATTTTAATTCTTTCGAACTTGAGGTCAAAGTTAACATGAAAAAATAACTAAAATTGCATGTCAAAGACAATCAGGCTGGTATTGTGGTAAATAAAAGGTAGATAAACTAGATTTATCCCTTAAACTCAATTAGCTGGTTGTCTTGCCTGAACTGAGATGGACTTCTGCTTTTCTAACTAAATGTTTCGCATGTTTGTTTATCTACAATCATTCATTCATACGTAGATCATCCGTCTTTATACATCGATTAGAAGCGGTCATGTCGAAATCTACGACCACCGTTTCTACCACCTTTCGCACAGTGCTGTGTGATTCTACGCCGAATCAAATATCGAAAATCCGGTTGAAAAAATGTAAACAATCAGACTTTCCATCAAATTTTCCTCGAATCCGAAACCGGAGTACGGTGGTCACATCAAAGTAGGCGCTGACTGCGAAGGTTGGAGAAACGTCAACCACGCGAGATCCCGTTGAAATTCGATCGTTCTCGGAAAACTGAAGTTCCTTTAATGGGTCTTCGTCTTCGTTGTAGTATTTTCCCGTTCTCTCGTTCCACCCGATTCTTTCTAAATAAATCATTCACACTGTCTTGTGCCTTGCCTGCCATCATCGCCGCATCTATAGGACTAGCCGGCGACGACGACATCGACAACGTCTCCAGGCCGAGCAGAGAAAATGAAAAAGACGGATTCATGATCATCACTAACAGGGTTGGGTTGGTTGGAATGTTTATTTTTCGGCTCGCGGGAAAATTTTAATTAACTTCTTCGGTTACCACCGCACCAGCAGGCAGCGAACCAGTGCAGGAACAATGGAACTCTAGAAGCAAAACCTTATTGGAAAGCCGGTGTCGTCGGTAAATTACTGGATTGAATATCATGTTTTATTATCTGTGTAGGCATGTTTGTCTCGTCGTCTCGTCTGTCCGATCTACGATGATCCTCGTTCTAGTATTTTAACTTGGAAGCGTAACAGACTGGCAACTGCCATTCGTGAAGTTGCACATCGAAGGCTTTGGAAAGATCATTTTCTGCGATGGCGACTAATAAACCTTCTTCACAATTAGCTTTATTGTATTAGCGGTTTGGTCGTCGCTTGCGAATAAGTGAAAGGAATGGATAAAACGGAACCCATGAAATCTCTGACGCCACGATTAATCTTTATAAATGAATGATAAATTTTGTTGACCATGTCATTGTAACGAATGGTAACAATCTACATTCAACGCAACTGACTGTAAACGAAAATTACCAAAGTAATACAACTATATATATATTTTAGAAGTTTTTATTTCAGGTTCATTTATTTCATTTATTTTTCTACAATATATAATCACGATTTTCGTGGAATTTTCGTGAAAACTCAAAGGTAGAAATTTAAAGTACTTTATAAAGCTAAGGAAAAAATCTTTTTAAAAACAAGAGGAGATTCTGAGGAAATTTAAAAGAGTTTTCCGTGAAAATCAATGAGGCTTCCTTCGTAAATTTGAATAGAGAGTAGATTGGCATTCAAAGAATTTCTTGTGAACATTCGAAGGTTTCCGATAAAATAAGCAAGAATTCTTCGAAATTAAAAAAATCTTGAAGTTCGAAAGTTTTTTCGGAAAACAGAAGGAAAATTTTAAAATCCACAGATTTTTAGAGATTTTAGGATTCTCTAACTTATATGCCTGAGATGAGACATCTAAATATCAGAAACAGCCAAAGGGGTTTGCTGTCCACATGTAGGGGACATTCGAACACGTGCTATCAGTACCTAAGTACCATATACAAAGTTGCTTTCCTAAAAAACGCACTGCGCATCATAAAATGATTCCAAGACCAGCTATCAGATCGGTTGTCAATTTGAAAGTGCCATTTCAAAGCACGATTACTGCATTCATAGTTTTATTGGTGCCTTAGTCCAAAATATCTAAGAACCTCTACCGACCTAGTACTCAACTGGTGCCGCCAGCACACTTCATTTGGAGGTGCTTACTTTCCACTACAACACTTGAGAAATGTTCCTCATCCAGAGACCGAACGGAAGTATTTACCAAGTCTTGCACATCAATAAATAAATTGCCCAACAAAATACATCCCGACTGCTTGCTGTGGCTGAAAATCAATAGATTTTAGAGGATTCGACCAAGTCTCGAATTGGCGCACATGTGGCGCGTTGTTGGTCGAAGTGATCGCCATTTAATTTATTCATTTATTATTACGCTCTCCTGGGCGCTGGGTTGGATGCCGCCGGTTTTGCCTTCCCACTAGACTCTGTGAGTCCAACCCAAGTTCTCTATGCATGGAAACTATCCATCGCGGTAGGTTCCGTATGAGTGCTTTCGGCAGCGAACCTTTTTATGGACTCGAACGCCGACAACCACCACCAAGACGAAGATGACGACGACGACAACGACGATTCCATTCATTTCTCAGGGGTTGGTACAAAACGGACGAAACAAATTCGTATTCGCAATTTGTTCGGCTTTTATTACAAACATGTGTTGTCCATCTGAGTGCAAAAATTCACTATGAACAAATACGAAAAATATGAGCGAAAGGAAAACTGCCTCAAGTGCCTTCACTGGTTGAATGTGTTTTCCGCAGACCAGCAGCATCAACGAGGAGAAGAAAGGGTGGAAGTGGAAAGTGGCTCAAAATTACTTCGAGTTTTCATTGTTGTGTTAAGCCGGGTAATGGATGGATCAAATGAGATATTTTTTTCGATTTGATTTTTGCTGAGCGTAACGGAACATCATTACTTATTTCTAATTGCTATAATAACCGAGGTAATATTATAGAAGGAATTTTAATGTATGATATGACATTTAACAAATTGGATTATTGTTATTTAATTATTCAGACTAGTGGCCGAAGTGGCCTGTGCGTATATAGAGTCTTCTCCATTCGGCTCGGTCCATGGCTACACGTCCCACACCGCAGTCTACGGCGGGTTCGCAGTCATCTTCCACCTGATCGACCCAACCCGCTCCCCACCTCGCTTTCTTGTACCCGTCGGATCGTTGTCGAGAACACATTTTAATCTGTCTGACATTCTGGCTACGTGCCCGGCCCACCGCTGTTGTCCGATTTTCGCTGTGAACGATGGATTCTTCTTCTTATTGGCATTACATCCCCACACTGGGACAGAGCCGCCTCGCAGTTAAGTTTTCATTAAGCATTTCCGATTATTAACTGCAGGTTTCTAAACCAGGTTACCATTTTTGCATTCGTATATCTAGGGGCTAGCACGATGGTACTTTTATGCCCAGGAAGTCGAGACAATTTCCAATCCGAAATTGCCTAGACCGGCACCGAATCGACAACCACCCTCAGCATGGTCTTGCTTTGTAGCCGCGCGTCTTACCGCACGGCTAAGGAGACCCATGAACTATTTAAATATAATCAACACATTGCCTACATAATACATCTCAAGCTGAAAGGCGGTTGTTGTTGCGAAGCGATTTCTCGTTTGGAGGCAAAGTTATAAAATGCTCAATATTGATATTGATGTTATTCTTTTACGTGTTAAATTGAATTTTCCACGGTTCAGTATTTCCTAAACAACTTTTCTTGCGAGCATCAAATCGTTTCAAGTTCAATGAAAATCATATGGTAGGGCCCAATGGGTTGAGAGGCAGTCGTTTACCACTCATTAACCGCCGTCAAGAAACTGTTGTTGTTGTCAAGAGTTGAAAAGTGTGATTCAAGCGTAAGATGTTGGCAGATTATTAATGCATTGGTTTATCAAAACTAACTACTGGTTCTGATGCCATATCGGGACTGATTTGCATTTGGACGTAACATATCTTGCAAACAAACATTGGAAGGCAAATTCCTGGTAAACAAGCATTTTCAAGATAATATACACATGGAATAGAATACTGATATTCTGGATTTACTGCACGAAACATTATTAAACATTACGTCCCACCATCAGCATGACTTGGGATAGAGTGCTTCAAAAGCACTAGGTAGCTTTAGTAGATTTACTTCCGGATACATAGATTTTAGGAAGTTGAACAGAACTGTTTTCAAACCCAACTGTTGCTGTTTTTCAATCCTAAACAATCTTCTCAACTTCAGTGAGCAGATGATGTTTAGTCAAGCCCTTGGACATAGTCCCTGCTGCCCATAAAACTTGCAAACTTCAAATATAACTGAGTTTGTCTTTTCTATCGGAAATTCATCTTTGTCTGTAAACATTCTCATATTGGAATTGTTCATTCCCCACCTAATGTCTAGGACTATTTAAATATAGAAATGTCATAAATATAAATATAAACAACAAAAATTCACAATAGCCGCCTTTGATCATTTGCCAGGAAAATATTCATTCAAGGCGCTTTGAATTATCCTAGTTCAAATTTTTCTTAATGCGTAATGCTTAAAAGAATCAACTAAAGTTACGAATCGAAGAAAGCCATTTTTTAAATTTTCAACCACCTGATTCCCCATACCCGAGCAGGAGCGACGACCTCGATAACAGAAATTGGTATAATAGAGGTAAATACCAAAAAAATAATAGGGAGGAGGTTCGGTTGGGGCACCCTTTGTGTTTAGTCCATAAATTTGGGCATGGTTAATCTTATGCCGACATTTGCATAGCAATCAAAGCTAAACTTATAACCTTACTACTAAGAAAATTAATATGATTTCATCGATTTAGAAAAAATATGACAATTTAGAAAATTTGACATTTTGGACATTTTCATTTCGTGGTTCGGTTGTGGGCACCCTTGAAAACTTGCTAAAAATAAAGAAGCATGAATAAAACCACCCAGATTTAGAATACAAGGAATAGTTTATTCATTCTAAAAGCCAGGAGACGCTAAAAAACTCAAATCAATTCACCTAGCTGGTGATGCACTCCCTCGGTGTATTAAGCAGGATAAAAAAATCACATAGAAAAGGTCTAAAATAGCACTTTAGGTAAATGGGTTTTAATTTTCCATTGATTTACGTTTTATTGGTATCATCACGGTCAAAAAATAAGTTAAGGACAAGTAAAACGATATTGAATGATTTATCAATAAATGGGGTGCCATAACCGAATCCATAAAGGTGCCCACAACCGAATTTCGCAGCCTTTTGGAACGATAAGAAAAAAATTCGCGCTAAAATTTTGATGGCAATCGACATTGGGCCTCAAAATGGATCGAAGTGCCACGTTCGCGAACGAACACGAAATGTTCTGCTCCGTCATTTTTAAGCGTTGAAAGCTAATCGATGGCGAAAGTAGCCGAAATGGTTAGATGGGTCCGTAACATTGGGAAGGACCACGACAATACTGAAATTTCTACCACACTATACGCCTCAGAGGCGTGATATGCTGTCATTACTGCAGCAGCCTTTACGGTGAAAAAATTACCACGGTCGAGTACCATCTACCGACGTTCCTAGCCACCTGTGCCTGAAAACTTGCGAGAATTGATCCACCATGGTGGGAGTTCGAGGTTCATCACCGAATGTCTTCTCCTGACGATGAAGAGCCTACACGAACTACCGTGCACTGAAGACGTATTCGGTGAGATGCTTCTTTGGTCATCATCAGTAACAGCATCGTTTTCTGGAATGTTGCGCAAATTATTACAAGAAGCAAGGGATGCAGGAATGAAGATTTCGTCCAAATATTCGTGAAGATGTTTGATCGGATCATACCCGTGGATGTTCCTGGATTTATAGAAGAGATCTGAACTTTTTCAAGCATCAATTAACATCGTAATTGGACTGTGCCGTTTGTCATTTATTAAGTATTACCTTTCTTCTATTAATTTATATTATTCATTATCTGAGCGTTTTCTATTAATTTTATCGTTATTATTATCATAATATTTCTCTCTGCTTTCTTCTAAACCTTTTCAAAAGAGCATATCCTAAACTAATGTAGCTCCTTTTAGTAAACGTTACTTCTTAAAGTATAAAATACATTAATAAAAATCATTCTCATGACAAACTTATACAACTTACACAGGATACAATCCAGCTATTGACACAAATTAATTAGTATTTTTTCCTTCAATTTCTAAGCGAATTTTGCTTTTTAAATTTGTTTGACCTAAATCGAATTATATGGAAATATTGTTTTATTCAATAGAGATGAATCATTAATTTCTTATGAGACTAACTCAGAAAAACATGTTTTATGTATGTTTACAATTGTGTGTTTTGATTTTCACACAATATACTAATTTAGCTTTTCGGTAAGAAAATGGAGACGGGATTTTTTTCGTGAAAAGTTTTGGTTTATCATAAAAATATTGTTCCTTAATTATTCATGACATTCTTCAAGGCTACAATAATAAACGTGATAAAGTGACGATGAATCCAAAATAAAAAATATCATGGTAGGGTAACGGCTTGTATTTTGGACCGGCTCATATTTTGGACCACCTAGCTGAATTTTGCATTCATTTCACACAAAACTAAATAAAACATGCAATATTTAAGTTTTATTGCAAAAAAACTATCCTGCAGTATCTCCTACATTTGTTTCTTATAAAATATAGCCATTATTAAGAATATTTTCGTATTTACCCATTCCGGCTAGATTAGACCAAAACCAAGACGATATTGTAAAATTCAACTTTAAAAAGCTGTAAGTTTATTTGTACATAGATTTAAAACATGTGAATGATGTTGTTGACCTATTGAACCTAATTGAAGCAGTTTCAGACCTGGAGCAAAACATTCCAAGTTTAAAACTGTATTCTGAGGCATGTCCAAAATAGGATCATTTTTCATTGGACCGAACCTATTTTCGACATATCTTCTTTTGAGTTCTAGATCTTATAAACTTTTCTTTCTTGCTACCAGATGAGTCAGTCAAGAGCTGAAAGCCTCTTAAATGAAAATAATAATAATAATAAAACTTTCGTTTTATCAATCATTTATTTCTAGTATCAAACCATAAATAAATTACCGTTCATACCGATATAAATTACCGTTCATTGATGTAAGTCCTTGAAAATGTCTATAAACCAACATGTAACTGTTATCATTTTCCATACAAAAATAGTTGAAAAGATCCATGACAAAAACCAATCTTGCTAGAGCTTTCCCCATGCTGTTTGCCAATGGAACAGAGTTCCGTGTTCTACGATTCTACGAGCAAGGAAGAACGCCACTACTATCAAGGACAAAATGGAACAGATGAGCTACCATAAAAAATATGGCAGGTAGGAGTGACCAGGTGCATTCATCACGACCATGGGCCACTTTTGTTTTGCTTTGAAGATGCTGTACCGAGTGGTATTGAAATTGATTTTCAATACCCTTAGCTATTGAGTATTGTTCTAAGCTTTTAGTACTTATAAAATGTATTGCTAACAAAGACTTTAAGGATGAAACATCAAAATACTAAGGATCACTAATTTAATCTAATAGTAACATAACTTTGCAAGCAATTCAAAATTATTCAGTGGTCCAAAATATTTAAATAGGTGGTCCAAAATAAAAACAGGTGGTCCAAAATTAAATCTTACATATCTTCAGAATTTTGATATTTTGGTTCTCTCAGTGGATTTACAAACATATTACCTACAAATCCTACCTAGCATTCATCACTTTTAGTTCCGAGAATTGATCAAAATTATTGCAACATCTAACTTTTATTCGAAAATTGTTTGTCCATCTCCTAAAGTGGTCCAAAATACCTCCCTTACCTATTTTTTTAAAATCATAGAATCCAAAACGCTGATTTTTGGTGAAATCTAAATAACAAATGTTTACTTTTCTAGCTTTAAAAGTTGAATAGATTCGTTTACTTATTAAAGTTTTATTTTTTATCAAATTACTTTCATCATTACAATAATTCTTAAATTCAAGTTTATAATTATATTAACTTTACCATAAACGATTCGTGATTATCCGGACAATTGAAGCACGTATCGATGTAGTTAATAAAGCAATATCCTTTATACTGGTGCGATATTCGAACAAAAACCTTATCAATTCAATTAACACGTCTTGCAGAAAAAAACGAAAACAAACACAACAGTTCTCAAACAAATGGTTCAAATATAAAACGTATGTTTATACATCATTTGACTTCTAAGAAATAACAATATTGGTGATAGGAGAAATCAGAGTACCTTGTGTTGAAAAAACTCATGTTGTTATGTTTGATACCGCCTTCTTCTTTAATCTCATCTTTCAGG